>NC_084984.1:24444098-24669098 GCF_963691925.1 Scomber scombrus
AGCTTTATGATGAGCTCGTTTTATTCAATGGACCAGGATCAGGACTGAAAAACACGACCGCTTTAGCTTCACTGTCCCAAAGTACAAACTCTCCAGGACTTTGAGCTGCATTTTCTGGTATAAAAGATGCCATAAAAATACAGCTTTTGTTTCTGTCTCAACTTCATGAGGAATTTGCACATTTTTATCCTCCTACTCTACTTCACACATGCATTTTCTAGCATTTAAAATGCGTATTTAATGTGCTCGTGCATCTAAAATAGTGGAAAAACGTTCATCTCTGTTTCTCAAAACCTACAGTGAAGTCCTCAAATGACCCAATTAACAATCTACCTCCAAAAAACAGATGATTTTCACATTTAAGAAGCTGTAGCAGGAGAATTTGGGCATTTTTTAAGAAAAAAAATGAGTCAAAACAATTAATCAGTCATGAATTGATGACTAATAGTTGCAGATATACTTTCTATTTTCTATTTTTTAAAGTTTGAGGATCTTTTAATGAGCAATATATAACAACATCACACATAACACAGCATGTGCCAGCAGTTATGTGCTTGTGGAAACTCAAAGACAAAGTAAGCTCTGATCAGCAGGAGCTTCGTGAATCTGCAACACGAGTCGAGGCGGTCCGCGTGTGCGTTCACCTGGGCTTTCCCCTGCTCGCGCTCCACCACATGGACTCTTGGCCAACCCCCGTCAGACCCGACCTTACTCTCTGTGTAATCCTCTGTAATCTACCGCAATCCTGTTTAGCTCGTTACTATAATCTGTGCAGGTCGGGCCGCTCATCTCTGCAGCGGATCCACACGATGTGAGCCGATCGGCGTGTTATTTACTGCTGCTGTCTGACTGAGACTTTAACCTCTGTAAGACATTTCCTCCCTCTGCTCTGCTGCTTCCCTTTTCCTGCCTCCTCTGAGCTTCAGCTGGGTCTTCTCACGTTTAATCCAACAGCAAACCGAGGAGGGAGAGTCAGCTGTTTGCTTTGGTTTTAAATGCAAGAGACGTCATTGTAATTATATTTGACATAATCAAGATTGTCTTGACAAACTGTCCCAAGCCGATCCTAATGAATACTGTATGTGCTGATATGAACATGTATTAACCCTTATATTCTAACCCTCCATATTCTAACAACAATACATATCAATACATCTCATCTCATAGTCAGAAAGAAACAGAATATGTCCCAAAATGTTGAATTATGACTTTAATATTAACAGCACCAAGGAAAGTCTGCTAGCAAGCCTTCAGCTAAAGATCAATTTATCGATTATTTGTTCTAGAAAAATGGTAAAAAAAATGCACATTGCAGTTTCCTAAAAGCCAAGTTTATATATTCAAATTGCTTCTTTTGTCTAGTCTTAAAAAAAAAGTCTAAAACCCAAAAATATTCAGTACTGTCAGCTGTAACCTTTTGATTATTGGTTAATTATATAAAATATTCACTTTACTGTGATGAATGACAGAGAAATATATAAAATGACTACATTTGAGAAGCTGAATGAAGCTAAACTTTTGCCACGTTTTGCTTAAAAAATGCCTAAAACGAGCATTCAGTTATCAAAACAGATCAGCAATGATTAATCAATTATATTATGCTAATTTTGAATGTTTAATGTATTTAAATGTAAATTTGTGTGGGGTTTTTTTTGTCCTTTTATTACAGTAAACTAAATATATTTGAGTTGTGGACATTTGATACTTTAAACTAAGATTTTAGGAATATTTCTCACCATATTTCTTAACAGATTAACTGACAGTGAAATTAATAATTAGTTTTAACCTCATTGCTGATTAATCTCTATTAAACTCCACATAAAAAAGACAAGAAGCAAACTCCTGTTACTGAGAAACTGTAAAATGACTCCACATTTAATCAATAATCAAAACAGTTGCTGATTACTTTTCTTTTGATTGATTTTTTTTTAGCTCTAATTTAGTCTGTTTTTTATTCAGTGGTGGAGGAGAAAAAGAAAAAGTGAGGCTGGATCGTGTGATAGTAGCTGTGAAAAGACTCAGAGCACCAATGAAATATCAGCCAGACAGGAATTCAGTAGAAGAGAGGCTCCTTTGTTTTGGTCATCTCTTTTTTTTTCTCATGTGGCGTGTTGGCATGTGCCTGTGTGTGTGTGTGTGTGTGTGTGTGTGTGTGTGTGTGTGTGTGTGTGTGTGTGTGTGTGTGTGTGTGTGTGTGTGCTACAGGCCAGATAAGTATCAGCTTATTGTATTGCGCTCATTTAGCCTGGGAACCTTGTTTCTAAATATAAATCTTGAGGAGTTCTGCATTCCTCACTTTTACTCCGCTAACCTTGTTTTGCTTCGGCCCTGCTCTGTGTGTGTGTGTGTGTGTGTGTGTGTGTGTGTGTGTGTTTTAACTGTGGCTG
This sequence comes from Scomber scombrus, assembly GCF_963691925.1. Lineage (NCBI taxonomy): Eukaryota > Metazoa > Chordata > Actinopteri > Scombriformes > Scombridae > Scomber > Scomber scombrus. The sequence continues at coordinate 24,446,486 of NC_084984.1, forward strand.
TGTGCTGTTTCAGATTAGAAACAGATGAAATTTTCAATAAAGCACAAGCACACACACACACACACATGCTCACAGAGTAAGTCCAGTTCCTTTGTGTTGGCTGCGATCCCTCCCTGCTAAATGGCTGGAAACCGGCAGTGGTATCTAAAAATAGTCCAGGACACAGCTAAGAATAGCAGTGACGGTCTGTGAGTGAGTATGTGTGCGTGTGTGTGTGTGTGTGTGTGTGTGTGTGGATAACTTGTGAGCCACTCAAAGGAAAATAAAGAAAAGGAAGAGAAGCAACTGGAGGCTGAGTAACCGAGACTTCGTTCCCCACAACCTCCCCCGTCTTCCCTATTTCATTTTTCCCCTCTGACTCGTCATTTTTGAGCAATAGAGACTTTTTTTTTTAAAGTCACACTGTCTTTTAAAATCCTTCTTGATTTTATTGTGTCCTGTATGTTTTTTGGGAAGTGGCTCTTAAACCGTTTTAGAGGATTTGGTGACCTTTGGACAGAGCCAGGCTGACTGTTTCCCAGATAAACTAAGTTAGTTTGTAGCTGACAGTGGCTCCATATTATATCTCATCTAACTCTTGGCACTCTCTCTTGAACTTGTTTTGCCTTTATTTATTTATTATTAGTTTTTACTCTTTCTCACATTCTCATTTACCCTTTTGCATAAAAAACAACCACACTTAGTCGACTTATTACTTCACCAGCAGCAAATCTAATATAAACACAACAAAGTGACCCTTAAAACTACAGCTGGACATACTTCATTCTTCACATTTCCAGCTCTATATTTATATTCTGTGTCTCTACTGGAATCTCTTCAGGAAGCTTCTACATAAACTAACTATAGTTGCAGGACTTCTTTTTCTCCTTCTTTACTCCAAATGTTCAACTTCTCAGCATCCGAAATACGCAAGTAAACAATAAGAATGAGGCCGCGTCCGAAACTCTACACTAACATGCTATTTAATGCGCTAAAACAGTACGTGAGATTTTTTTTTAGTATGTCTGAATCCTTAGTATGAAGCTAATATTACATGAACCAACATTACAATGACAGTATCATAACAGTGACCAAGGCAGCTCTGGCGTAACGTCAATAACGCTTTATTTTAAGTACTGTAAGGTTTCACTTTGCTAGGCGTTATATATATTTTCTAAAATTAGCTCAGACTTTATGGTTGGCACAGGTTACCATGGTTACGCGTCTACGTGATAATTACGGCTTCAAAGATACACTAAAGTATGTTTGAACGTATATTGAGTATGTAGTGCCTAGCAAGCGATTTCGGACGCAGCGTAACACATGGAAACACCTTAGCAACCACCTTAGCAACCAAGATCCCGGGCGTTTGTGGGCATGTCTGACGAGTTTACGTTAACTTGTCGGTAAGATAGAAAAAGAAAACGTGGCTAACAAAACGTTCACAGCAGGTTTAAGCCCTGAGTTTTGACTTGCAGGCAGCATTTTTTACATACATTCACCTCAGTGGTTTATGATTAGCACAGGTTACCGTGGTTACGAGTCTCCAACCAGCAAAAGGCTCTCAGGAAGTGACGTTATACTTATGGCTTCAAACATACACTAAAGTACATCGACCGATTAGTGACACATATTGCGTATGTAGTGCCTAGTAGGTGATTTCAGATGCAGTCAAACGCACGGAAACACCTTAGAAACCACCTTAGCAACCCCTTAGCAACAAAGATTCCGGAATGGTTGTCGGCTATGGGCATGTGTGACAACCTTGCGTTAACTTGTCCACAATATAATAAAAAAAAACGAGTATTGAAGCATTCAAGTCCTGAGTTTTGACTTGTAGGGAGCATTTTTTACATACGTTCACCTCCAGTTTTGTAACTTCGCAGCTATTTAAAAGCTGTTTTCTTATATATACAAACAGCTTTTAATTGCATAGTTGCACTTCAGCCACCACAGTGGACACTAGTGCGTCCTCTCATATGCTGTCACCCTTTGGCCAGTAGTTGTAACTGCAACATACATTTTTCAAAACCAAGAAGCCAGAAACTCAGGAATATCTCACCAGTCCTTTTATAGGAGGAGATCCTTGCTGGTTAATACAATTTGGGTACATCAAGCAACATTTAAGGAGTAAAAAACGTGTTATACTCTCTAAGTATTGATTTCATGTTGGGAGGAAATTAAAATTAATCACCTATCCTCTAAACTGGACATCATGCATCACTGACTCTATTTAAACTATAATTTACATTATTACTGCAGCTTTGTTGCTCTTTAAAATACTTCATCTGCAGAAACCTTTTTTTTGGCTGTATATCAGTTGATTTATGTTTTTATAACATAATTAGCAACAATATTTTCAGTCTTTATATTTTGCTGAGGTCAAGCACAGTGCCTCATAGAAAAGCCTGAAGGATAGTCGAGGAAATACCATCTGAGTCGTGATACGTGACACATGATTATGTTCTTACATGTCTGTATTGTCCTTGTTATTACAGCACACAGCTCATAAATTATTAGGAAATGACAGGAAGTGTTAAATAAAATGTTCGTACGTCATGTAGGTCGAGTTCCTTTCTCTAAGTTTGGACAAAAAGATCCATCTGCTGCCGGAGCGGTAGTAGTGGGATGGTGTAAAAAAAGCTGCATGTCACACACACACACACACACACACACACAACCACACGCTGGCGAACACATGTACTCATAGCATCATCTGAAGTGGAAGTGGAGCAGGAGAAAAAGGAGGAGGAGGAGGAGGAGACCACCCACGATAAAACAGACGAGTGGAAGAAACTGAAACTGAGGGAAAAATCAATGGAAAGAAAAGCAGTGAGGGCAGAGGTGTGGATGGATTTAGGAGCAGAGGGGGGGAGGGAGGGAGGGAAGGGCGACGGGGTATGATATTACAGCATCCTTACTTCCACCTGTCCTCCAGGAAGCTGTTCAAACCACCTGTCACACACACACACACACTGACACATACACACACCCTGACACACACATTCCTAAACAGGGGTGGAAAGTTACAGGACTAAGATTAAGATTTCTTTATTGTGTCATTTGTCTGACATACACTACATACTGGGTCCTGTGCTCAGTGGGAGCGGTGATCAGAGGCTCTGACAGGAGTATTAATCATAACATACATGTGTTTGACGATGGGAGGAAACCACACGAACACGCCAAGAACATGCAAACTCACACAGAAAGGAGCTGGGAAGGCCGGGGTTTGAACCCAGAGACCTTCCTGCTGCCAGGCCAACGTGCTGTAATGTGGAGCCAGACTTTAATATAATTTACAGTTGCAAGATATTTTACTGGATTATTTCCATTTTAAGCTTTATTCTATTTTCCACTCAGTTATATTTATCTGCCAGTAGGGCTGCACACTTTGAGGAAAAACCTGACATACTGATATGTTGAACTTTAGCCATGGATGGATTATAAGAGCTGATAGAGCGCCACTGCTCTCCCCAGTGGTCACTCACGGTATTGCAGCTTTAAAAAAAAATCCCCCATAGAGCTACATTGTAAAAGAGACATCTGTAAAACTGTAGACAAGCTTAATTATGACTATTTATATTATGAATTTTTGATCCATGGAGGTTTTATATTTGTAAAACTTTCCTCAGGCCCAGAAAAGCTGATTTAAAAGTCTGACATCATCACAATGTAAAGTCTGTGGGCCGAACTAGAGAAACACTACTGAGCATGTTTTTGGTTCAGTATCCAGCTTACTGATCAACATTATCATTCATTAGTTCATCGTGTTTCTGTCCACCTGCTGAATGTAAAGTCCAATATTCACTACTGCTTTTTCTCTGAAAACAACGCTATGAGAGCGCTGAGAGTGAACCAGAACAGTAAAATTGCAGCCAGACAGTTAAACAATGAGTTGAAACTCACTATAAAGCTCCATAAAGCTGAGAAGAGCCGCAGAGACAATACACACTGACAGCTCAGACAATAGCGGGCTATTTAATTATAAAAATGATCATTATAAATGCTATAATTATCATAAACTAGACTAAATCTGTGCACTAAGAATCCAGCTTCCTTGTATTTCCTATTGTTATTATGAACACATGGTATTTGATTTTTATCGTATTGTTATTTTTTCTAATTATTCTGTATTTAAGTTTAAAAAAAGTTGAATGCAGGACTTTTAACTTGTAATGGAGCATTTTTATGGTGCGGTTTTGCTATTTTTACTGAAGTTAATTAACCGAATACTTCTTCCACCTCCGTTCCTGGCTGCGTCGAGGTTACCCAGTCAAGCTTTTTTCCCTTTTTTTTTATTGAAAAAGGAAGGAGTGAGTGAGTGGGTGTACAGTAGTAACGTCGTGTACAGTGCATGTGTGTGTGCGTGTGTGTGCATGTGTGTGTGTGGCAGTGGGAGTGACGAGAACCACTGCGAGCAAAAAATAGCCTTCTACGGCCATCCGTCCTCCAGCCAGGCTAGCATTGGTGGTAACTGCCTCACCCTTACCCCCCACTTCCCCCCCACCCTCCTCCCTCTCACCACACACCCTCCCCACCCTCCTCTGAAGGAAAACAGGTGGACATGACTGGGATGAGTGGGATAGCTGAGCCCTGTATGTGTGTGTGTGTGTGTGTGATACTGCTGCAGTGACAGACTGGACTAATGGGCTGTGAAGTGCTGAAGCAGACCACCGAGAGCCAAACCACATACTGTACAAGACACACACACACACACACACCATCATCATCATCTGATACCTACATGAGAGCAGAGACAGATTGCACAACGGTGAGGTTGAATATCGACACCGATCTCCCGATTCAGTCCGATTTTAATTATAATAATAATAATATTTGTATAAAAAGCTTCTCAGTTCTTCTACGTTCAACAAGTGAGCGTTGCTGTGGTTTCTTGTGATGTGCATGAGCCCAATTTTTTCACAATCGGTCTGAACGAATAACCGAATATTCGCTGCGTGTCGACATTTACAAGAGTCAAAAAATAACTTTTAATATTCATGACCGTTTTTTATATTCTGTTCATATTCTGACTCATGATTAGTCTCCACACTAATTCACATTCATCAGTCATTCTTAAATATTTAATTAATCAAATGGAAAAAAGACATTCACAATCATTATTTTATGGTCCAGGAGAATATTTAATAAAATATGATGAAAACAACATGTTTTAATTCAATTATTTTCATAAACACAGGTCAAACTTGTACATTCACATATATATAAATGTATATAAGCTGCAAAAATATTTGGAAAAAAAAAGAAGATGCATTTTATTTCCATGTTTGTTTACTGTGGGTCACTTTAGGAAAAGTCTGAAAGTTCAGAAGCGGAGGGGACACAACAATCACCCCGTTTTAAAGTTTTAAAGTAAAACACCAAAAAATGACCCAAATCTAAAAATTCCCAGAAAGGAAACACTGGAGCTGATACAGAAACAGAGACAGAAGGTTTGTTTTGAAGTCAGTAGATGAAAGAAGGAAGAAGAAAAATGCTTTTTGACGCGTCGTGTTTAGACGTCTCTGCTGGGAACTGTGTTATAAATACATTTTAATGGATCTTACTGTTGAAAGCATGAGGCCTTCCTGATCATGACTATACAACGTGTGATGTGGAGAGATGACATTTTAGTAAACTGGAGTAAAGATATAGATTAAAAAAACATGCAGAGAAGACCTGAGTGGTGTTTCACCCCCAGTTAAACCTCCTGTTTGTAGCCTGAGAGGCAGAACTGAGGGCAAAAATGTCACAATAATAACTTGAAAGTCCTAGTTTCGAGAGAAACGTTTTTTCTTGTTTCATTTCATTTTTGTGGCTGAACAATAAGAAGAAACACAAGCCGACACATCCTCATTTAATTTTTATGTATTTTTAAACACATAAAGAGTTACGAAATATCAGAGGAGAGCGTGTGATGGTACTTTTTGTGTTCAGTCTGAATCACTGATTCAGAGGAAATGTTTGGCTGGATGGACGAATGTGGTTTGGTTTAAGCTAAAGGTTAAAGTTAAGTTTAAGGTTAAGGAGTACAAGTCTCAGTAGAGTTTCTTAAATCGTCCCTTCAGCTCATCCAGTCAGTTACTGTGAAGTCTCCTGTTGGGATTTCTGCTGTAATGGCGCCCCCATGTGGCCGAAACAGACATTGCTCCCTTTTATTTTAAAGGATCATACATAACTAGTGCCTTTACATTATTTTACATTTAACTTAAAGGATAAATGTCACACAAAAAATCACACAAATGGATCTTAAACGACTATTTAGGAGGTTGTGATGCAGGTTTTTATCTGTTTTCTGACTTTTTATACAACAACAACAAGTTGATGTATCGATTATTAGAGAAAAAGGATTGTGTCTTTACACAAGGATTTATATACTGAGTGTTGTAGTTTATTGTAGCTGTTGTATTCAGGCACATATGTAAGTTTGTCACTATTTATATTCATTAACTGAAGGGTTTTAAAAGAGTTTAGATCGTTTTGTCCCACAAGAGGACATTTTTATTTTTTATTTTTTGGAGCATAAAAACACAAAAACAAGAAAATGTGAACAAAACAAGATAATAAAAGCCTTTTAAAGGGCTGTACATGTAATAATTAAGTTAATTTGTATAATACAAATGCTTTACTAGAACAAAATGAAATAGAAAAATAAATTCAGACAATAAATCAGCAGCAACTAGAAGAGTAAAGAAGTTTTGGATGAAAGATGTGTGTCCAGATGTGTTCTTATGTTTTTCTTCTTCTTCTTTTTTTAACCAGACGCTGCGTAAGAAAGGTTTAAACGGCTGCGACAGCCCCGACATCGAGGCCGACGACTCTGCAGGGCAGAGCCCCGAGTCCGACGACAAGTACAGGAAAATCAACGAGGACATCGACCTGATGATCAACAGGCAGAGACTCTGTGTACGTTCAGCTCTGCTTTGATTCGATAGCTTTTAAAGTCACTGATCGGTTTTCTTACTGCTTACTGACTGAGTTGTTCTTGTTGATGCTCGTCCAGCAGGGTCTGCCCCCCTCCAACTACGACATGGGGGTGTCCATCCCCGGCAGTAACCCCACCGGTATGCTGTACTCACACCCAGGCATAGGGGGCGCTCTGGGGAACCACAACCTGCTGCCAATGTCTCACACACACCCCTCCCTGCAGAGAAACAGCATGTCCCCCCAGCGGCCCCCAAGCCCAGGAAACACAGGTAGGTCGGTGCGAATGACTCGATGATTCCAGCTGTTTAACATCTGGATGTCTAACTGTTGTTCTCTCTGCAGGACTGATGGGATCAGAGCTGTCGAGCACCGTCGTCTCCAGTGTGGGTGAGTTCATTCATGAAGCGATGCAACTAATCAACCAATGAATCTGCCTGTAATTAGATCAAATAATCAATTAGTCAGAAAGCTCTGAAACATGCTGGTTGAATGTCAGTGACTCAAACACTGATCCACACATCAAACCAACATGTTAAAGTGACATCACATTAACTTTAAAGATGAAGTTGGGTCTGAAAGTGAACGTCTGAGTGTGTTTTTCTCACCAGTGAACGGCAGCTACAACAACCACTGCACCTCCCCCGGTCTGCTGTCTCCAGGAGTCTCCAAAAACATGCAGGACAAGAGTCCACCGATGAGCATGAGCCGTAAACCCGACCTCCGCACGCTGATGCCTCCCTCCAACAAATGCAACAACATGCCGACTATCGTGAGTATTTCCACCTCTAATCATTAAAGTCATTAAAGTCAGTTTATTCTCATGTTTGTTGTATTGATTTGGTCTCATGTTGCTTTAATGCTGCCCACAGTGTGAGGAGTTTGACCTCATGTTGGTAAGTACACCAGAGTAGGACATTTTTATTTTCTATTTTCTTTATTTATCATTTTCTCTATAAAATATTAGAGAGTAGAACAACTTACAAATCTAAAGATACTCAGTTTACTGTCATCAAAGCTTCAAATCTTCACATTTCCGAAGCTGAAACCAGCAAATTTTTAGCTTTTTAGATTTAAAAAATTGACTAAAATAGTTAATTAATCAATTAATCAGCCGGGATTGTAGAAAAAGAAACACTGAACTGAAGTCAACTACAGTACTTCAACCTCCTGTGCATGATTTTAGTGTAAAAATAATTGAATATGTTTTTGCTCGATTGATGTAAATGTAAATGAATGAATGATATTCCTGTATTTCCTGCATTTAATTGTCTAGTTGAAACTCTTAAGGCTGCATTCAAGATCAAATTCACTGCTTGTTATTAATTATGATGAATATCAATAGTTCAGCCTGTAGTGAGCAATACATTCAGATTCAGGTCTTATTAACCTTTGTGTCGTCCTCCCGGGTCAAATTGACCCCGTCTGTTTTGACTGTTCCTCCTTTCCTTCCTTCCTTCCGTCTGTCCTTCCTCCCTCCCTCCTTCTCTCTTTCTTTCCTTTCTCTCTCTGTCCTCCCTTCCTTCCTTTCCTTCCTCCCTCCCTCCTTCTCTCTTTCTTTCCTCCCCCCTACCTTCCTCCCTTCCTTCTTTCCTCTGTCCTTCTTTCCTTTCTCCCTCCTACCTTCCTTCCTCCCTTCTTTCCTCCATCCTTCCTTCCTTTCCTCCCTTCCTTCCTTTCCTTCTTCTCTTCCTTCTTTCCTTTCCTTCCTTCCTCCCTCCTTTCTTTCCTTCCTTCCCTCCTTCCGTCCTCCCTGCTTTCCTTCCTTCTTCCTCCCTTCCTTCCTTCCTCCCTCCTTTTCTTCCTTCTTCCCTTCCTTCCTTCCTTCTTCCTCCCTTCCTTCCTTTCTTCTTTCTCCCTTCATTCCTTCCTTCTTCCTCCCTTCCTTCCTTGACTCGAGGACAACAGGAGGGTTAATCATCATCATAGTGTATCATAAGATAAAATAAGATAGTCCTTTATTAGTGGGGAAATTTACAGTGTTACAGCTGCAAAAATAGAAAGAGCATCAATAAAAAGAATAAAGAATAATAAATAGTAAGTAAGTACATAAGCAATAAAAACAATGGTAGTAAAACAGTTATAAATTATTATCATCACTAGAGGAACAGATAAATAAACTCTTCATATTTTTCATATTGACATAAAAAATCTGAAAACATTTCTCATAGATTCTGCAGCTGATGAGAACAGTTTAGTGTCTTTAGTTAGTTTTAGTTTCATTTTAGCATCATTTTGCAGCATCAGTGTGTATCAGTGTATAAAGTCTGATGTCGTGTTTTTATTCTGTTTCTGCAGAATCAGAGAATAAATCACTCTCAGACCGCTCAGTCGCTGACGACTCCCGCTGCGTCCCTCTCTGCTCAGACTCTACCAGGACAAGGAATGGGCGGTTACCCTTCATCTCTCTCCTCTTCCTACGGCACAGGTGATCTAAACTACACTGAACACTGCAGCAGGCTGCTTCATTCAGGATCTGATTCATGAGATTAACGTCTGACGGTGTGTATTTCTGCAGAGTTCTCGCTGGGCGACTTGTCCTCTCTGTCCGGGTTTGGCGGTTCTGGTCTGGGATCAGTGACGAACTGGCAGCAGCAGCAGATACAGAATCTGCAGCACTCAGCGCTCGGACACATGGGGTGAGTGTCTGTTTCTGTTCATGTAAAACTCACAAAGACAATCATAAAGGTGACATTTCTTTTACTCAAACTTAAAGGCACTCTGAATATTTTTTAAATATCAAAAACTTTAAATTTGAAGGTCTTAAGATGACACAGAGCAAATTTGAAGTCAGTCAGGTTAAATCTCTAGGAGGAGTTTGTTAAAGTATGAGGTGGAAAAATGGCGCCAAAAATGGACAATTTGAATCAAAATAGCTGACTTCCTGTTGGAGTTAGTGTATGACTCCAAGAGACCTTTTGTGCATCTTTACATGATACATGTGCACAGCGAATTTTGTTCATCTACGTCAATCTGGACCAAGGGGCACAATTTTCGTAATTTTCCAGGGGGCACCGTAGAGCCATTTTGCAGCACCCATTTCTGCAACCGTTTTCACGAGGTCCGATGCTGGTGCAGATTTTCACGAGTTTTTGTGCACGTTTAGGCGCCAAAAATTGGAAGAAGAAGAATTTGTCCCATTTGGTACTCAGCCCCTAATTTTCAAAAGTCGTAAATATTCAGTTTATTGTAATTTGAGGCAAAGAAAAGCAGCAAATTCTCACGTTGAGAGACTGAAAAAGTCAATATTTGGCACTTCTTGATTAGTCAGTCATAAACATAATATTCCACATGTAAAAAGGGATTAATTTCGTCCATATGTCCATCTTTCTTCAGCCCCGCCGTCTCTCTCTCCTCTTACAGAAACCTGTGCCAGAACTCGAACCTGAACCTCGCGTCGGGTCACCAGAACCTCCACATCAAATCCGAGCCCGCCTCTCCTCCCAGAGACCGGAGCATCGGCATGATGGGCACGGGACTCGGAGGCATGCCCGGGTATCCCAACGCCGGCCGGGGCCCCAACGAGACGGGCCGTTCCCCCGGCGACAGCGCGTCCAGCTGCGGGAGCTCGTACGAGGGCAGCGAGGACCGCGAGGATCACCACGGCAACGACGGCTTCCTCCTGCGGCCCATGTCCAATCAGGACGAGCGCCACAGCCCGTCAGTAAAACGGATGAGGCTATCGGAGGGCTGGGCCACATGATGGGAGGCGGTCTGCAGCCAGAGGGGACGGGGATGTTAGAAAAGTTACCTTATAGTGTTATTATTATTATTATTATTATTATTATCTTATTCTCTTGTACTGAGTGGGTGTGCTATATGTGTAACATGTACGTGAGGCGAGCAGAGTCAGTCAGGTTTATACGGATACAGTCGATGTTCTGCTGTATTTACAACATGTACTGTAGCTAAACCTGTACGCTCGAGGAAAGACTCCACGGAGATCCGGCCGAGGGTCAAAACTTGTTAAAAACGGTTTAAAGATGCTCCAAAACTTTGACTTCAAGAGTTGGAAAACCTGAGACTTTATGAGAAAGATTTAGGAGCCTTGTCAATCAATTAATCAATCTTGTATTGATCCCCAAGGAAGAGGAAGCATCAGGGAAAAACAGAAACTAAAAAGTTGGAAGGTAAAAGAAGAATTTCCCCACAGATCAGACCCAAAAAAGCCTGAAACATGCGCTCATTCGCTTATTCAGTGAGAAAACTGATACAACTCGAAGCTACAGCCAACATCTAGTTAGTTTAGCTTAGCATAAAGACTGTAAACAAAGGGAAACTGCTAGCCTGGCTCTGTGCAAAGGTAACAAAAAAAAAGTAAAGCTCACTGATTTAACTTGATATATTTAATTTGCTGTTTTTTGCTATAGTTTATGTGCTAGAATATTTCAAGCATAGGCTAGAAGTTTGTAATTATCCATCAGACACTATTTATAATATATAAACTGTGATTTCAGAGCCCTAAAAACACACGTAAAGCCGCTAAAAGTGTCAAAATTATGAGTACAATGAAGAATAAGTGCTTAAGTGTTACGTGTTAAAAGAGTACTCCAAGTTTCATTACAAAAAACATTTAAATAGGATGAATATGAAAGGAAAAAACATCAAAAATATAAATGTTTTTGATGCTTAGTGATGTGTTTTCAGGCCCATCAAAGTGGAGAAAGTTGTATTTAATTATTTCTCTGCAATCAACACTGAAGAATCACACTTTATGTATACAGTCCTCATTCTTACATTTCTTAGACTTATAATTAGGAGTTTTGGACCATCTTTTAAATCATTTTTTTTCAAGTTTTACCCGTATCGGCCTCGGATGTGATTTAAAGATGAACCGAAGCGGCTGAAGAGTTTGTTGGTGTACATGTAACGCTTCTTTTGTGTGTGTGTTCGGGGAGACGGGGGCGGGTGGGGGTTTAAGTAAATATGTTAAATGCACATAAACATATGTGCACATACATGTATGCAAACTAACAAAAAGGTTAAAAGTGAAGAAGTCTGGTACTCTAAACAGTTAATTAACATGTTGATCATACGAGGAGCTACGAGTTTAGGCGTGCACACATGCCGTGTTGCAGGTTCAACATATTTGCGCACATAAGGAACATATAGCACATTTAATAATGACAGTATGGAAGGTAATGTGTGGCAAATAAAAGACGAAAGAGAAGGAGTAAGTAAGAGAGACAGGAAGCGAGAGAGAGGGAGCGTCGGTGATGAACAGATGAAAGAGAGAAACTGCGGAAGGCTGTGGAAGTTTAACATTTTGAGTGATGAGAAAGTTATTTGCAACAGGTTGCATAGAAAAGAAGCTTTTGGATACATTTCACTTGATGTGAAGACGCTTTATTAAAAAGTTAGTGGATAATTTTTCAGAGCCATGTTAGCAAAAAAAAAAGAAAAGAAAGAAAGAAAGAAGAGATTTTCAGTGAATACAATCCAGAAACAGGAGCCAGTGGAAGCAAAGAAAGGATGAAAGCAACTGAATACCTTAACAATGAACCAATGCTGAACTTAAAAATGTAAATAAATAAAACCATCATATATATATATATATATATATATATATATCATATATGTACACAGATACTAAGCAAACAATAGTGTGTGAGTTAAAAAACCCTAATTAAAAGAAGATGAACAGGATTATATTAGTTATAAATGATAAAGGATGATATGAAACTTTATAACATTTATTCTGAGTTCTGCAATTAAATTAAAACAAACATTAGGTTGTTTTTAATTTCGTTTTTAGGGATTAAAAATGTCAGATTCTTAAAAATTAAAAAATTCCAATACTTAAATAATATTCAATTTCTATAAAAAAAAATACACGTTAAGTCCAAAGTTAGATTATTTAAAGTTCAAAACATCAATCAGATCTTTTTCCAATCACATTTTGTGAATCACATGATCCAAGAAAGAGAAATTTAGATAAGTGACTGAAAACCTTAAAACACTATAATTTTTTCTAAATCTCTGAATCTGAAGAAAAATATAATATAGTTTATAAATGTATGTATCTTGAAATAACCCTCTGGGAATATCAAACCATATAAATTCACGTAAATTGCTTAATTTCAGCATTAAGTCTTCAGTTGTGTTTAAAGTTCACTATTTGGTATTCAGTTGCTTTAAAAAATTAAATCAAATGATTTTGGCCTCTTTTTGCTTCCATACAACACGACCTGCATTATTTCCCTTTGAGACAAATGAAGCAGTTTTGGTTTTTACGTATCAAACAACAGAGACAAACTACTAACAGACCGGAGTGATCCATAAACTTCACTCGTGATGCAGAAACAGCTGGAGTTGAGCCGATAATCTGCAGGAGGTCAAAGGTCAGCGTGAGGATCGTAACGCTAAAAAAGCCATAACTGACGGGCCGGTGATGCTTTGCTGCACAAAGTTTATAGTGTTTATGTTTTACAAATTATTTCCTTATTGTATCAAATTGATATTTTTGGATGTCTGCAGCTCTATTTAATATAACAGTAATATAAAAAACTAAAGAAAGGAAGCACAGTCATTTTCTATTAAACATTCAGGGAGATTTTAAAGTATTTAAAGTCTGCTGTTCAGCTGGTGTCAGACCCTCGATTATCTCACTGATTATTCAAATTCAATTTTGATTATTAAATGCATATTTGCAGCGGTTGGAAAAGTGCTGAGATTATTTACTCAAGTAAAAAAATGCTCCATTAAAAATCCTCCATTCAAAGTCAGATTTACTGTATGGAAGTTAAAGTACGGAGATATTATCAGATGAGTTTAGTTAAAGTATCAAAGTATTTTCATTTCTTTTTAGTTTTTTATGACAGTAAACCGAAGCTCTTTTAAATCATTCAGGCCATTTGAAGCTTTATAGAAGAATAATCAACATTTTTCACCATTTTCTGACATTTCATAGACTAAACAACCAAGAGAATAATCAACAGCTCTACAATATTTCCCTGCAGTGGAGTTTAAGTGTAAAGTGGAATAAAATTGAAATACCTTTCTACTTCAGTAAATGTACTCAGTGACTTCACACCGCTGTATATTTGTGCTGTAACTCTATTAAAGACATCTTGTGTGCACAGATCCTCATGAATAATTTGTGCCTTGAAACATCAGCCGGGTCTGACACAACCAGAGGAGGAGGGACTGCTCAGTGATATCCGCTTTTTATTTTTTATTGTTTTTACGCCGAAGTGGCCGAAGGGTTGTTCACATTTGAATATTTTGGTATTAAAACTGTATATTTGGAGCTCGAACCCTCGGCCACAGTCAGCCGTCTGGCATGTTCCCCTTTTTACTGTAAATCCAGCATCTAAATTCACTCATTAAAGCCCCAAAACTGAAGCTGTTTTTTAGTTAGAAAGGCGCTGCTGCTGCTGCTGCTGCTGCTGCTGCTGCTGCTTAGTTACAAACTACAAACTGATGTCTGTTTAAAATAAAAGGGGCAGAGCCCAGATGTGTTTTCTTCTGCACTCGCACACCTTTCTTAAAAATAAGCGTGGAGTCTCCGTTGCCGGTCAGATTTACTGCAGGACAGGTGAGCCAGGAGCTCGTCCTCAGGCTGCAGGTGGAGGCGGGAAGCTCACACGAAGAAAGGTGGAGTGTAAACTAACCAAAGGTGTGTTTGTAGTTCTGCTCACCGCTGTGTGAAAAAAAAGAAAAAAAAAAAGTATATTTGTGTTTTTTTTTCTTTCTTGGTTTGATTGTTTAATTAGTAACTGCCTGGACCTCAAATGTCCCGACAATCATGACGACCCCTTAAACATTTTTATTTGTATTTGGCGACATCCAGTTAAATGTCCAACGTGCTTCTAATAAGTCAAATATTGATATTATTATTATTATTATTATTATTAAGAGATTGTTAGCGGCATAAGCTGGCCTTTGTCGCCACTTCGGAGACAATGTTTTTCCCAGAGAAGAAGAAGAAGAAGAAGAAAAAAAAGTGCACCTCTGTTGTTGCAGTCAGAGATCATGTACAGCAATGCCCTCACTCAGAAAAAATGTGGTAGTATTTGTATTTTGCAGAAAAATATACAGGCTCTGTTACAAAAAGTCTCTGTGTGGTTTGTCCTTATTGCGTCTTCGGTGTTTTTTGTTTTGTTTTTAAAGGTTACACTTCTATTATTTGTTCTTTGTCAGAGTGAAATAAATATAACTTCTGCAGGAAAATGAGGAATCTTAAAATATGCTAATGTACCTTTTTAAAATGTTAATGAATTTACTGGAATTGGGAAATCTTTCTCACTCAGTTAATCATCATCTTCACTTTCTTATGTCTCATTTATTTTCTTAACCCTCCTGTTGTCCTCGAGTCAAGGAAGGAAGGGAGGAAAGAAGGAAGGGAGGAAAGGATACATAAAGTTAAACTACACTGAGTACACAGTGATTATAACCTTCATTCAGCACCAGTTAGCTGTTTAACCTTTGTGTCGTCCTCCCGGGTCAAATTGACCCTGTCTGTTTTGACTGTTCCTTCCTCCCTCCTTTCCTTCTTCCTTCCTCCCTCCCTCCTTCCTTCTTTTCTTTCTCCCTTCCTCCTTTCCATCCTTCTTCCTCCCTTCCATCATTCATTCCTTTCTTCCATCCTCCCATCTTTATTTCCTTCCTTCCTTCCATCTTTCCTTCCTTCCTTCCTTCCATCCTTCCATCTTTCCTTCCTTCCTTCCATCTTTCCTTCCTTACTTCCTTCCTTCCTTCCATCCTTCCATCTTTCCTTCCATCCTTCCATCTTTCTTTCCTTCCTTCCTTCCTTCCTTCCTTCCTTCCTTCCTTCCTTCCTTCCATCTTTCCTTCCTTCCTTTCATCCTTCCATCTTTCTTTCCTTCCTTCCTTCCTTCCTTCCATCTTTCCTTCCTCCTTTCCTTCCTTCCTTCCATCTTTCCTTCCTTCCTTCCATCTTTCCTTCCTTCCATCCTTCCTTCCTTCCTTCCATCTTTCCTTCCTTCCTTCCTTCCTTCCTTGACTCGAGGACAACAGGAGGGTTAAAAAGCATCCTTTTAAATTACTGTTGGGGTTTTATAGAAGGAATATTATTTATTAAACTTGTGCACACTCAATCTGTGTGTGCATAGTCAGATTTATAAAAGTGTAAAATAATCTTTAAATGCAGACTGACATCTGTGAGGAATCTGCATAGTGTATTCTTGTTTATGTAAATGCATGTATCGTCTTCATATTCACAGATCTATCTGCACGCTCACATTCACACATTTCAGAGATTAATTTACTCTTTTTATAAATTTGATCACATATACAGATTAAGTCACAGTTTCACAAATCTCTGCACACATTTGCAAATAACATTGTTGCAATAATATTCCCATAAATTACCAAAATAAATCTGAGATAACATTAGACCAGTTTTCATCCTAATGTAGCTCCACATTTTAACATTTAAAAAAAAAAAAAATCTTTAAAAGCAAAATCGTCCTTATGTTTGTTTCCATCTGCTCCTGTTGTGTGAAAATTAGCAGATAAACAGCTGCTGTCATTAAAATACTGCAGAAGATCAATGAAAACATGACAGAAGTATGACTGTATATAATAATATATTTATGATTAAATAATAAAATAAAATAGTTATTAAATATGCAAATAATTATTACTTTCATTTACATGCCAAATATTTAACTTAACCCTTGTGTCGTCCTCCCGGGTCAAATTTACCCCGTCTGTTCTGACTGTTCCTTATTTCCTCCCTTCCTTCTTTCCTTCCTTCCTTCCGTCTGTCCTTCCTCCCTCCCTCCTTCTCTCTTTCTTTCCTTCCTCCCTTCCTTCTTTCCTTCCTCCATCCCTCTTTCTTCCTTCCTTCTGTCCTTCCTTCCTTCCTTCCTCCCTCCCTCCTTCTTTCCTTCCCTCCTTCCCTCTTTCTTTCCTCCCCTACCTTCCTCCTTTCCTTCTTTCCTCTGTCCTTCTTTCCTTCCTCCCTTCCTCTTTTCCTTTCTCCCTCCCTCCTTCCTACCTTCCTTCCTTCCTTTCCTTCCTCCCTTCCTTCTTTCCTTTCCTCTCTTCCTTCCTCCCTCCTTTCCTTCCTTCCTTCCTTCTTCCTCCCTTCCTTCCTTCTTCCTGCCTTCCTTCCTTCCTTCCTTCCTTCCTTGACTCAAGGACAACAGGAGGGTTAAGCCAAGCATAAAAACTAATTTTTAATTTGAAAATGTGCATAAAAATGCGCTTATTTATGTTGATTGACAGTCATGGAGACTCAGCAGGTAGACAGTGTAGATTTATTTGTTTTCAATTAACCAAAAAAATTGTGAAAAAGAAATGAATATAAAGTAAACTGAGAGCTAAACGAGGTCAACATACAGTCAAGTGACCTGAACCCATTGACTGGATGACAGTATAAACTATAAATAGTCCTATAAAAGTTGGCAGAGCTTAGTTCAGACCTGAATCACTGAAGGAACCTCAGACAAACTAATCAACACTTTCTTCTTCTTAAAATGATGATGAGTTTTTAGTGAGAAAATGAACCAGAAACCTGAAATTAAAGGCAATAAAAAAGTGGAAATTACAGCTGTGGTAGAAGCAATAGTACACATGTATGAGTACACATATATAGTTTATTATATAGTGGTAGTAGTAGTAGTGGTAGTTGGTGGTTTAGTATCATTTCAGCTAAAATAAACCAACCAAATTATGCCAATAAACTGCTGTAAATTCATCACCTGCTGATCTCCACCAGGTGGCGCCACAGACTGTTACTGTGTTCCTCTTTCCTCCAATCCCATAATTATTATATAATATAAAGCTGCAACTAACAACTATATTCATTATTGGATTATTCTGCTGGTTATTAACTGATTCATCATTAGAAAACAATGAAAAAGGCACCTGATCATTTTTTAAAGGTCTTGATGATGATTTATTTCGTCCAACATTGCTTTAAAAAACGACCTCAACTATTAATACGTTATCAATATAAGAGTTTGTTCTCATCAACTGACATTTATTTATGTTAACCTTTGTGTCGTCCTCCCGGGTCACATTGACCCAGTCTGTTTTGACTGTTCCTTCTTTCCTCCCTTACTTCCTTTCATCTGTCCTTCCTTCCTCCCTTCCTTCTTTCCTCCCTCCCTCCCTGCCTCCCTCCCTCCCTCCCTCCTTCTCTCTTTCTTTCCTCCCCCCTACCTTCCTCCCTTCCTTTCCTCCCCCCTACCTTCCTCCCTTCCTTCTTTCCCCTGTCCTTCCTTCCTCCCTTCCTCTTTTCCTTTCTCCCTCCCTCCCTCCCTCCTCCCTTCTTTCCTTTCATCCCTTCCTTCCTCCCTCCTTTCCTTCCTTCTTCCTCCTTTCTTTCCTCCTTTCTTTCCTTCTGTCTCCCTTCCTTCCTTCCTTCTTCTCTCCTTTCCTTCCTTCTTCCTTCTTTCCTTCCTTCTTCCTTCCTTCCTTCCTTCCTTCCTTCCTCCCTCCTTTCCTCTCTTCCTTCCTCCTTTCCTTCCTTCTTCCTCCCTTTCTTCCTTCCTCCCTCCTTTCTTTCCTTCTTCCTCCCCTCCTTCCTTGACTCAAGGACAACAGGAGGGTTAAAGATACGTATTAATATTGTATTTGCTGCCATTGAAAGTCAGTTTCATATTCAAACTAAAGAGTATCGGCTCAAATGTTAATTGTCATCGCCTCTTTGTTTCCAGTGTTGTGTTTCTGTTCGGGTCTTTAAGTCCTTTTGGTTTTGCTTTGGGTTTATATTTGGGGTTACATAAATGTGTTTTCCTTTCTCCTGTGTCCTAACACATGTGCTCTTACTCACACCTTCATTAGTCCTGCCTTTGCCCCGTCTAATCACACCTGTCCTGTCTCAGTCTAATCACACCTGTCCTGTCTCAGTCTAATCACACCTGTCCTGTCTCAGTCTAATCACACCTGTCCTGTATCAGTCTAATCACACCTGTCCTGTATCAGTCTAATCACACCTGTCCTGTCTCCAGTGTCTTTCTCAGTCAATCAACTCCAAGCCTGCACTTGTGTCTCATCACCTGTTCCCCATTCCTGCAATAGTTCTGTTGTTATTTAAGTCTTTGTCTCGATTTGTCAAGTCTTCGTCAGTTCTTGTTTAGGTTTGGTTTTGCCTGGTCTCAAAATGCCAATCAGCTGCTTCTCAAAGTAAAAGAGAAAAGTTATTACTGTGTCACATGTCTGCCACCTGGTGGACAAACAGCAGCCCAAACACATTTTTTTAAGTGTCTTAACCCAACATTCAGGAGTCCAAATGAACATGAAGTGTGTTTTTCTTGCTGTAATGATTCCTCCTGTTCATACTGACCATTAGAAGATCCCTTCATAATGTTTACAATGGAAGTGATGGAGGACTAAATCCACAGTCCTCCTTCTGTGGAAACATGGATTTAAAAGTTGATCTGAAGCTTCAGTCGTCCAAATGAGAGAAAGAAAGAAAGAAAAGGGGGGGCAGGAAGGTGAGGAAAGAGATAGAAAGAAAATAAAAAGAAAGAAGAGAAGGAGGAGGAGGAATATGAAGAAAGAAAGGAAGAAGGAAAGAAAGAAAGAAAGAAAGAAAGAAAGAAAGAAAGAAAGAAAGAAAGAAAGAAAGAAAGAAAGAAAGAAAGAAAAAAGAAAGAAAGAAAGAAAGAAAGAAAGAAAGAAAAGTAAAAAGAAAGAAAGAACAAGGAAGATGAATATGAGGGAAGAAGGAAAGAAAAAAGGGAGGAAGAAGAGAAGGAGGATGAAGATGAGGAAAGAAAGAAAAAGAAAGAAAGGAGGAAAGAAAGAAAGAAAAAGAGGATGAAAAAGGAGGAAGAAGAGAAAGAAAGAACAAGGAGGATGAAGATGAAGAAAAAAAGAAAGAAAGGACAAAAAACAAAAAGGAGTGAATGAGTGAAATCTTCATCTTCTATGTTTCAACGTTACAGTGTTTTAGTAGCAAAGTATTTTTGTTACTATACTTCCACCACAGCTCAACAGGGAAACACTAAGAGGGAATCTGATGCTATAAAGACTGTTAATGTGTCAGATATCACTTGATATGACTAACTCAGACTGATGAAGCTCAATAGAAGCTGATCAGCTACTTTAAATGACTGTGTGGACTCAGACTGTGGATTTAGTCCTCCATCACTTTACACTGAAAGCACATTTGAAGGAGATGTTTTAATAGTCAGTATGAACAGTAATAATTACATATAGGAAAAAAACCTCTTTCACTGTTCATGTGTTTACTTTTGTTTTTAAGACACTTAAAAAAATGTGAAACTGTCCTTTTAAATGCCTGGATTGTTGATTGTAGACAGAGCTGACCTTCTTAATCGGTCATTTGATCTGTCATGACATCCCAATCATCATCATCATCATTACATAATGACAGCATAGATTTATTTTTAATTCTGCTGCTTGGCTCATTATGATTAATTTCCATACACCTGTTTTTAGGCCTACTTTCAATATGCACATGAAAAAAAAAACGCCTTAAGTTTGTAAAGTTTTGACTCTAAGTGTAAAAATTGATGCATCAATAAACAGAGATGTAATGCAACAAAGTGAATTCCTCAAATAATACCATCATGTTTTACATCATTTGAACTTTGCACTGATTTAACGGCACAGACGGAAGAACTTGTGTCACCATCTGCTAACACTAATACAACATCTTCTGCAGATTATGTGGAAATTCGGTAAAAGGTTCGGCGGCATTTGGATGGAAACTGACTGCTGTTTTGATTGTGGGTCATAATTTTAATCACTGTGTGTAAGACTTGTTTGTTTTTTAAGGTTTTAAAGTGTCTTTAAAACTTGTCATGAATTCTGTCTCGTGGCCCAGACATGAACGCAGACTGCTTGTGTTTCTTTTTGGCAGTCTGGTTTAACGTTCGTACATTGCTGGCGTACCATCAGCACATGGACAGGATGCCAAAAGAAAGGGCGAAGGTTTCGGCAGTTTTCACACTTGAGTTTGACTTCTTAGGCATCGGCGGCCTAAAGGTTAGAGAGGAGAAGGTCGCAGGTTTAATCTCCCGGACCAGGCAGGTTAAAACTGGTTAGGGAAAGTGGAAAAAGCTTGAGGCCCTTTTTATAAACCCAACCGCTCCATTAGCAGGAGGTCAAACTGTGACTACGATCAGAATGTTCCTGCAAAAAGAAGAGTCAAGTATGGTTATTAAAGGTTAATCCGCCTCTTTCTTTTAATTTTTAAATTTTAAATTTTTTTTTTTACAGTTTTGCATTTTGGTTTTTCCTCAATTTTGACCCGGGAGGACAACAGAAGGGTTAATTCAATAATTGGGTGTAGTTAAATTTAAATGAGGCCTACTGACCATAATTCGACAAAAATATGTATAAAACCTGTGTTAATAAGTTGGAATGAAGTTGGTGCTAAAAAAGGTCTAACACAGATTTGGATGATAATTTATACCTTATGCTTTATAAACAGTCAGACCAGACCGGGTCAATTTTGACCCAAGAGGACGAAAGTTGTGGGAAGAGAACAGGAGGGTTTTAAAAAATGTGTTAATGCATAAAAGAAGCTTTGTCTTGGTGAAATTTCAATTGTCAATTTTGACCCAGTAGGACAACAGGCGTTAAAATGAGGTATAGTTTCATTTTAATGAAGCCTATTTACTATAATTCCCCGTAAATATGTGTAAAACATGTGGTAATAAGTTGGAATGAAGTTGGCTAACACAGATTTGGGTGATGATTCATACTTTATGTTTTATAAACAGTCAAACTAGCCTGGTGTGAAGCCACTCCCTCCCTTTTACTTAGGCTTCCTGGTCAGTGGGCGGGACTAGAGAGGACGTCAAGGAAACCACCTGCACCTGTGTAGTTTGGGCCTCAGCATGCCTTCTTTGTTAATCACTTTCTCTTCTCTTTCTTCCAGGCCACCACCAACCAGATGGGTTAGACTTTTGCTTTTGGTTTTGCTTGCACGTATCACACCACACACTTCACTCATCCACACACTGAGTTCATTACTGATGGAACTGACTAACATTATTCTAATTTAACTTAAGTTTATATTAAATATTGTTTTTAGACTCTTTATTCATGTGCGATTCCCTTATTTGTTGTCGACTCTGAGCCGGTTTGTAACACCGGGTCAATTTTGACCCAGGAGGACAAAAGTTGCAGTAAGACAACATGGAGGCTTAAAAATGTTCTGATCAGAGCGTTCCTTCAAAAAGAAGCCTTCTCTTACTGAAATGTCACTGAATAAATAAAGATTAGGTTTTAACTAAAAAATGAGGTATAGTTTCATATAAATGAGGCTTATTGACCACAATTTGACAAAAATATGTATAAAACCTGTGGCAAAAAGTAAGAATGAAGTTGGCTCAAAAGGTCTAACACAGAATTGGGTGATAATTTATACCTTATGCTTTATAAACAGTCAAACCAAACTGGGTCAGTTTTGACTCAGGAGGTTACAGGAAGACAACAGGAGGGTTAAAAAAACAAAGTCTGATCAGAGTGTTCCTGCAAAAAAGAAGCTTCCTCTTGGCCGAGAAATGAGGTGTAGTTTCATTTAAATGAGGCCTATTGACCATAATTTCCATAAATATGTGTTAAAGTGAATAAATAAAGGTTAATAAATTGAGTTATTGTGCACATTAAACCTGGTTTTGATTTGATTGAAATGAAGCTTTTTCTCAGTTTGGAAAACACACAGCGCAGCCGTGTGAGCTGTGTTTAGAAGTCGTCAAGGACGCACTGAGAGCTGGCCGTCAGCCCAGATGCCTGCAGAGTACCTTGCATGTGTGTGTACTGGTGTGTGTGCGTGTGTGTTTGTCTGATTCATATGCAGCTTCAACCAGCATGCAAACACTTTAAGTGTTCCCAGGCTAACGTTTGACTTTAGTAAACACAACTTCTGTACATGTGTGTTGTGTCTTTTTTGTTCCTAAAGGATCGAGTGTTGGTTTGATACGTTCTCCCATACCAGCGATTCAGTAATCCAAGACAAAAGAAACAACACGTTTCCCAGTCAGTGGTGAAAAAAAACAAAGATTTATCTTTCATGGCAACATGACCAAGTTTTTTTTTTAAAGTGATGCCGATCTGTCTGAGTTTCTGCATCCAGTTCAAATCGGTTTCTGTTTATCAGCCGGACAGAAACAGCCTGCATCAGAAGTCAAAACATCATTCATGTGACCTCTGTGTGTGTGTGTGTGTGTGTGTGTGTGTGTGTGTGTGTGTGTGTGTGTGTGTGTGTGTGTGTGTGTGTGTGTGTGTGTGTGTGTGTGTGTGTGTGTGTGTGTGTGTGTGTTCCTTGGTATGTGAGAGCATTGTGTAAATATGAGTCAAGGTAAAAGTCTGAGCTGACAGAGGCACAAAGCTCTTATTAGTGTGATATATTTGGGATTGTTAGCAGTGCTGCAGTTCAGCTTCAGTCGGTCAACAAGCAGCAACAAGACGGCAGAAACAGAAACTAATCATAAATTCAAACTGTGGAGTTATGATAATGGATTTGAGGGTTTGTGTGCTTGATACACGTTTGAACAGGTTTTTTCAGGCTTAAATATGCTGCTTTTTGGTGTTGTGCTTGTATTTTTCAACTTTATAATCTTTCTTTTTTTTTTTTTAATCTCAAGCCACATAGATCACAGCATTACTACACTGAGCTGATTTGCAATGCTTGTCCCTAAATAAGCCTTTCAAAATAAATAAAACTCAACTGTAAAATACACATGAAACTGCACAAGACTCAACTATGTGTAAATACCCGTACATAAAGCAAACAAAACACAAACAACTCACAAACATAAAATAAAAAATCATAAAACAAGCAGCAGATCATTCGTGATTACATCGTACCTGCTAAACTAAGTAATGTAGTTTCATTCTGCAGCCGAAATGTCTCTGTTCTTCTAGAAAATGAGACTAAAAGTGTAAATCCCTGCAGCGTGAGGAACCAGGCTGCAATGTTCATATTATCTCACACTGAAACAAAAACTGATATTTAGAACAAATAACACCCTGAGGATTTAGATATTTGCTTCTTGGTAAACCTCCCGGGTCAAAATTAAACCCTAAGACAACCGGCATTAACTCAAAAATTAGATATAGAGTAATTTAACCCTCCTGTTGTCCTTGAGTCAAGGAAGGAAGGGAGGAAGAAGGAAGGAAAGAAGGAAGGGAGGGAGGAAGGAAGGATGGAAGGGAGGAAGAAGGAAGGAAGATAGGGAGGAAGGACGGAGGAAGGAAAGAAGGATAGAGGAAAGAAGGAAGGGACGAGGAAAGAAAGAGAGAAGGAGGGAGGAAGGACAGAAGGAAGGAAGAAAGGGGGATGGAGGGAGGAAAGAAGGAGGGAGGAAAGAAAGAGAGAAGGAGGGAGGAAGGAAGGACAGATGGAAGGGAGGAAAGAAGGAAAGAAGGAACAGTCAAAATAGACGGGGTAAATTTGACCCGGGAGGACGACACAAAGGTTAAATGAGGCCTATTGACCATCATTTCCATTAATATGTGTAAATCCTGTGGTAATAAGTTGTAATGAAGTTGGCTAAAAAGGTCTAACACATAACTGGGTGATAATTTATACCTTATGCTTTATAAACAGTCAAACCAGACCGGGTCAATTTTGACCCAGGAGGACAAAAGCTGCAGGAAGACAACAGGAAGGTTAAAAATAGACTGATCAGAGCGTTCCTGCAGAATAGAAGCTTCCTCTCTGTAAAATGTCACTGAATAAATAAAGGTTAAAGTACGGATGTATTATAAGAGCTGCTGCCAGTTTCCCCCCCGGTGGTACTGCAGTAAAAAAATCCCCTATGGCCCAAAAAAGCCTTTTCCTCATAGACCACCATTGTTTAAGAAACATCTGTAAAAGTTGGTAGAAAGCAAAATAACAAAGACAGATCATTAAAACACTTGTTCATGGATCAACAACATATTTTATCTTCTACTTTGCAGGATTTGTTGGATTTCCATCATTAAGTTTTACTCAATTGTCAAAGATTTCAACTTAAAGCTTCATTCAGTCACGTAGAAATCAGACATGATGTTTATATCTGAGTAAAAAGTGCTGAAGGTGTTTGTTCTCTGAAGAGTCTCTGACCCATCAGATGTACAACACGTCCCTGTTTAACCTACAAACACACACACACACACACAGACACACACACAGACAGACACACTCATTAATGTGTGAGTACGTGTTCATATTAGCTGTCAGTTCTGATTTAAAGCTGCATCGATTGACAGAAGATCGATAAGCAACTATTTCAGCTGTTGTAAAATAAGTTGTTTTTTATTTTTTATTTTAAAGACTTTATTTAACGGGTTTTCAGTTATATAAACAATCAAACATAAACAGACATACAGAATGTCAGAGAACATAATCCCATATGCCTCCCATGGGGGACCAAGAGTACACGAGAGAAAGAAAAAAAAAAGACCCATCGACATTTGACAAGATTTCAGACTTGCAATGACCGTAGTGATCTTGAAATGATGATAATGATTAGGCATACACAAAGCATGGCTTGGAGTTTGAAAAGGAAAGAGTGAAAGAGTTCATTGTTAAATCTGTCAGAGACGAAGTACACTATCGGTGGACCAGTCAGACAGGTCAGCTATACTTATCATCTAGATGACATGATCTATTAGAAATTTAACTTCTTCACATATTCAATAAATGGAGACCACCCCCTCTCAAATTTGTCATCTGACCCATTCAATGTATGTCTGATTTTTTTCAAGTTGGAGCAGAGACAGTACCTCCTGGATCCATCTTCATTAAGATCATCCTGCGCGCTATGAGGCTACTGAATGCTATTGCTCTCTTTTGTGTAGTTGTGATATGTATTTCCATGGGTGTGAATGGGTTAGGTCTGAGAGATGCATTACACAGAGCTGATAAACAATCAAATATGGAGCACCAGAAAATTTGTGAGGCGAACAAATCTGCAGATTAATCGATAATAAAAAGTAATTATTAGCTTTGTTCTGAATGAATGAACATAACAAGGAATGAAGCTCAAATACGCGCCGACATCTCTAAGCTGCTTCTGCTCTGTACTGTAAGTTATGAAATAGCTAAAGTGAAAATGAACATTACAACTTGAAAAAAAAAGCTTGTTTCTATTTTTTGCCTGCGTGCAGTTTGGTCTGTGGAGGGGAATTAGGTCAGCAGCTCACGTGATGCTGTGTCTGGCCTACATCTGCTTTTCTGTCTGCAGCAAGAAGAAGAAATCAGCCACGCAGCCGACAATTTACTGTTCTAATCTATCTGAAAGCAATCCTGAACACGTGGCAAAATACAGGATTATAGTAAATTATGTAACACTTCACTTTACATTATTTATTTTTAATGTCTAAAAATAAATAAGGATACTAAAACACAGGAGCTAATAGAGTGCAAGTTAAAAAATAAAAAACCTGGTACTGGTTAAAGTGCTAGTTCAAAAAGTGCAAATTAAGAATAGACCATGTATGGACAGACCTCCTGACTTCCCCACAACATTGGAGTTGTACAGTCTGATGTTTCGGGTACAAAAGAAGTATAATTAACAAATAACACAATGCAGGAAAACGTCTAAAAATGTGTTAAAAAACCCCAAAACATACGGTTCAACAGTGCTGATTTAGAGTTATGCCTTGTATACAGGCCTACAGTGCAAAAGATATGTTATATACATGATGATA
Source organism: Scomber scombrus (assembly GCF_963691925.1). NCBI lineage: Eukaryota > Metazoa > Chordata > Actinopteri > Scombriformes > Scombridae > Scomber > Scomber scombrus. The sequence continues at coordinate 24,472,982 of NC_084984.1, forward strand.
TTAATATAATACTAATAACAGTATAGTGCAGTGTGCTCGGTAATGTAATGAACACAGTTGAGGAATGACAGCAGTTTGCCACAAGGCGGACGGATGAGATAGCAGTTCAGGGCTGAAGATATGTGCAAGTCAATGTGTGTGTGTGTGTGTGTGTGTGTGTGTGTGTGTGTGTGTGTGTGTGTGTGTGTGTGTGTGTGTGTGTGTGTGTGTGTGTGTGTGTGTGTGTAAAGATGTCCTTGCTGACCCCGAAGGAGTTGAGCTTCATCAGGAGATGTCGCTGCTGCTGCTGCTGCTGACATTTCCTGGTGATCTCTTCTATGAGTTGGTGCCCAGGTCCTTCTGTTCCTCAGCAGTCTGATGGACAGTGATGATAACCTGCAGTCATTAGTGTAGGATGAAGAGCAGGATGAGGATGAGGAGCAGGGGTGAGGATGAGGAGCAGGGGTGAGGATGAGAAACAGGGTGAGGATGAGGAGCAGGGGTGAGGATGAAGAGCAGGGTGAGGATGAAGAGCAGGGGTAAGGATGACGAGCAGGGTGAAGATGAGGAGTAGGGTGAGGATGAAGCTCTGCAGAGAACCAGTAAACAGTTGAAGTGTGTTTCAGTCAGAGAAAATGTTGTTGACCAGAACTCTGTTTGACCTGTTAGTTCATCATCATGGAGGAAGGGTCAGTAAGAAAGGGCAACTGCAGGGTGACTGTAGGGTGACTGTAGGGTGACTGTAGGGTGACTGTAGGGTGCAGGGTAACTGCAGGGTGACTGTAGGGTAACTGTAGGGTGACTGTAGGGTGCAGGGTAACTGCAGGGTGACTGTAGGGTGACTGAAAGGTGACAGCAGGGTAACTGCAGGGTGACTGTAGGGTAACTGCAGGGTGAAAGTAGGGTGACTGCAGGGTGACTGCAGGGTGAAAGTAGGGTGAAAGTAGGGTGACTGCAGGGTAACTGCAGGGTGACTGCAGGGTGACTGCAGGGTAACTGCAGGGTGACTGCAGGGTGACTGTAGGGTAACTGCAGGGTGAAAGTAGGGTGACTGCAGGGTAACTGCAGGGTGACTGTAGGGTAACTGCAGGCTGAAAGTAGGGTGACTGCAGGGTAACTGCAGGATGACTGTAGGGTGACTGCAGGGTCACTGCAGGGTGAAAGTAGGGTGACAGCAGGGTAACTGCAGGGTGACTGCAGGGTGACTGCAGGGTTACTGTAGGGTTACTGTAGGGTGACTGCAGGGTGCCTGCATGGTGACTGCATGGTGTCTGCAAGGTCACTGCAGGGTTACTGTAGGGTGATTGCATGGTGACTGCAAGGTCACTGCAGGGTTACTGCAGGGTGACTGCAGGGTGACATAGGGTCACTGCAGGGTGACTGCAGGGTGACAGTAGGGTGTCTGTCTGCAGTGTTCAGGGACTCCTCGGATGCGTCTGTGTGTCTATAATGAACTTCCGGGCCGTCAGCCGCTCTGGACCGACTCCATCTGGCCGTCTTGATGATGTGGTTTATGAGAACCTTCCTCACAGCCTTCATCACCACAGAGGCGAGAGCAGCAGGCCGAGGTTATGTTTTCAACACACTGCAAGTGTTTATTAATGTAATAATCAGCAACTTGTAACTATAACTCCTCCTGTGGGCAACCAGCTGTGTTTCCTGCTCTATGAAACAAAATGAACAATACAATACAACACAGTTATAATTATATCAATTATTTCCTCATAGGAGAAATTATAATTGTAGACAGATAATGTACATTAATAAAGATTTAAATGTCCACTTATAACTATATTATAGTGAGTTTATATACTATTTATAAATGTTAAATAAGGGGACTTAAAGAAAAGTGATTCTTCCTGGTTTGTAAACTACAGTAGAGAATAAATGCATAGCCCTTTAAGTTCAGGCGTAGCTTATGTGAAGATCCATGTTAGTTTTTAGGTTCCCAAAAGCAGCTTCAGTGTCTTTTTTGATATTGTATATTTATATTGACATTATAAATTCTCATAAATCCTCTTATTGCAGCTTTAAATTAAGTTACTGATGTCCTGCTGAGGTTTAAAAAACAACAAATATAAAGACAAAACACAACGAGAGTCTCATTATTTCATAAAATAAACCTTTTTATTTTATCAAAAGTTGATCATGACAATAACAATATATAATGCACAGAAATGGAATAAACAGCAACAGAGTATATGAAAAGAAACTAGTGCAAAAAAATCACAAATACAAAAATATATTGCACTTTCTGAAGTTGTTTAGGTGGAAGAAGTCATGTTTGAACAACATTCTCAATATTCGATATATATATATATATATATATATTCAACTGTAAACATTTTTTAATATTGTTTTTATGCTTTTTTATGACTTTTCTTTGTTGTGAGCTTCTTTTAACGTCTGGAACAAAAACAAAAAATAAAATAAAATAAAATAAAATAAAATTCTACAGCGAGAGAAGCTTTTTAGTTCAGAGCAGAAACCATCAACAGGCGACTTGTGGTACTTTATCTTGGTCGGAGTTGTGCTTTTTTTTTTTTCTTTCGCTAGACCCTGTCTGGCTATAAAACCTGGTCATTTAAACCAAAACACACACACACACACTCTCACACACACATACACACACCCACACACACACACACACACCCACACACTTACACTCGTCTTCTTTCAATCTCTCTCTCACACACTCACACACACGTTCATACACATTTTGAGCTTTACTTTAAGTGCATGAGGTGGTCGTTTACGTGACACATTTCTGCTGATTCATCATCAGAAACATCTGTCGTATATTTATTCTGTTTTTTTTTTGTTTTTAAAAAAAAATCTCTCAGTGAATTTTCAGCTTTGTTCACACGTAGAGATAAAAAAAAAATCCAGCCTGATGTCACCTTCAGGCCTCCGTCACCAGCTCAAACTATCATTTCTTTGAACTTGAAGATAGCTTTTCGTCCTGTCACACATGTGATTGTTTTTAATAGTTAACGTCTGTGGACAGAGTCTCTACTGTTCATCATGTACTGTAGGCCTGCTGGGTTTTATTATAAACCACCCATAGAGAAACAGTAATTACGGTATGTGCAAAATTCACTTGTGAGGCAGGAGGTGGCTTCTTCTTCTTCTTCTTCTTCTCCTGGCCGCTCTGTCTTGTCAGTCTCACGGCGACATCAGAGAGAACAGATTTCTATTTTTCCGCTTCGTCTTGAGGAAAAAAAAAAAAAAAGACCCGGCAGATCCAGCATGCCTTGGTCCGATCGCAGTCACCGAATACTCTCTCAGCTGACTTTGTTCCCCCCGCGTCAGAGGAACCTTATTTATCGTGATATATAATCTGGTGAGAAGCAGGCGAGGGCGAGGGGGGGGGGGGGGCGAGGTCGGAGGGGGGGCCGTAGAAGAGAGTGACGACGGTGTCTGGTTTTTATGGAGGAGCCCCTCTCTGAGCTCCTGAAGCTGGAAGTAACGACTCAGCGGGACGGACACGTGTCGGGTCTCCTGACGTCTGACGAAACCTCCACGGGGTCGGGGTACGGGTCGACCTGGGGGGGGGGGGGGGGGGGGAGTCATGTTAACAGGCTGCTGATGGAACGGTACATAAAATACGTTTGAACAGTCTTAATATTTAATTTTTTAATGCTGCGGATGTTGTTTCATGCTAATGTGTTTATTTTTTCTCCTTATTATTATTTCATGTTTGTATGTTACACTTTTTATGTATATATGTTTTATACTCGTTTTATGTTTATATGTTTTATACTCTTTTCATATGACACCAGAGGAGGACTGCACCTTTTCAATTTTGTTGCATTTCTTCTTGCAATGACAATAATAATTCTAATATTTATTCATTATTATAAATTATTACTAAAAATATAAATTAAATCATATTTTGTGATAATCTACCTAAGTGTTTATGAGATGTGAGCTATGAGAACATTTTTAAACAACAGCTGAAAATATTTATTTAATCTGGATTTTAATTAGTGTCAATTTAACTTATTCTTATTAAATGTCTTTTTTTTAAAACAAATTATGTAATTTTAATTATTTATTTGCTTTTTTTAAACTAATTTTTAAATTTTATTTATTACATTTTTTTAAATTTGCTTTTTTAAATTGTATTATTTTATTATTTATTTATTAATTATTATTATTTTTATATTATTGTATTAATTGCATTATTTATATCTACATTTTGACTTAGAAAGTAAATGTGATGACATAGTGTTTTATAAATGTTATATTTATATTTAAATATATGTTTAAGTGTATATATATCTTGAATGACTTTCTTATAATCTCATAATTTTGATTTAAAAGTTAATTTACAGTTAATTTGTGTCCTAACATTTCATATAAACTGACTTTGTTTTATACAATTATTATTATTTATCTTCATTTGATTTTGTCGTATTTTAAATTGGGTTCAAACTGTTTTGAGGAACTTTATCTTTATTTTTCTTCGGGTCGTTCTCAAGTTTGTGTGTTTACACGTCAAACAAACATTTTCTGCTGACTCGACAAACTGAAGCGACAGAAACTGGAAGCGAAGACCTCGTCAACAGATGACGGTAAAACTGGCCCGACGACTCGTTGAAGCTTTTCTTTAGTTTGTTTGTTTGTTGAGCAGAAGATATGATCGCTGTGCTTCATCTCAGAGATGTTACTGATTAAAATGAACCCACACCTTTAACCCTCCTGTTGTCCTCAGGTCAAGGAAGAAAGGGAGGAAGAAGGAAGGAAGGAAGGAGAAAAGGAAGAAGGAAGGAAGGAAGGAGAAAAGGAAGAAGGAAGGTAGGAGGGAGAGAGGAAAGAAGAAAGGAGGAAAGAAGGAAGGGGGGAGGGATGAAAGAAGGAAGGAAGGAAGGAAGGGAGGAAGGAAAGAAGGAAGGAAGGAAGGAAGGAAGGAAGGAAGGAAGGGAGGAAGGAAGGAAGGTGGATGGAGGGAGGAAAGAAGGACCGTCCAAAACAGACGGGGTCAATTTGACCCGGGAGGACGACACAAAGGTTAAATACAGAAGCTCCAACTTTTTTTTGGAGGCATCGAGCAGCTTTTAAATTTACGCTCATTTTTCTTGGTGAGAGTTCGATGAGAAGTTTGATGCCTCTCGTCTTTCTGTCTGTTTGTTTAACGATTAAACAAACGAGATACGTTTTAATTAGTCACATTTAGAGAAGTTGGCAGCTGTGTTTGTGAACTTTGGACACAGTCAGACTCGCTGCTTCCTCTTATTATACAGTGTTTATGCTGAGCTGAGAAAATGCTATTAGCTTCAATGATTCCCTGATTCTTTATTATTATTATTGTTACTATTGTTTAATTTTCATAATTTAAATGATTGAGTTATTATTATTATTATTATTACTACTATATTCTGATTGTTGCTTTACATTCAGCACACTACACTACAATATAGTATGTTTATGATCACTTTTATTCCCACTATTAAGTATTCATAAGCAGCATACAAACAATTAATAAGTACTTTATAATACACTATAATTTTAGCATATATATACATTATTATTCATGTATTAGTCAACAACTAGCAGTATTTTCTGCTGTAAAATCTGATAATTCATGATATTATTTAGCTAAATACAGCTGTAATAATATAAAATATGAAATATAAAGTTATAATTATTGATAAACAGTTATAAATATCCTCACATCGGCTTAAAACTGCATGTATTTACTGCTTATATGCTGCTTATAGATGCTTTACAGGGTTACTGATATGTGTTGTGAGCTGCAGATAAACTGACTTGACCCTGAGTACGTTCGGGAGGGGAGTTCATTGGTTGTGTGTGTGTGTGTGCGTGCGTGCGTGTGCATGTGTGTGTGGGCACTAACTGTACCTCTGAGTAGAGTGGCGGGGGCCGATATCTGAACTCTGTGATGTATGTTAGCAGAGATCCCTGGTCCTCTCCCTCCCCGTCAGACCTATCACAGCCCTGCAGGCAATCCCGCCTGTGAGACTCTGATATTGCCAGATCGCTGTAGCTCGGCGGCGCTGCAGACGTAAGAGAAGAGAGAGATGAGTGTAAAAGAGATCACGGTGTTCCTTACGCACGTGTGAAATGAGGACGTGTGCATGTTTACTCGATACTTACCCTCGGGTCTCTCCGGCGGGCCCATCCAGCTCAGAGTGCTGCTGTTGCTGCTGATGCTGGAGGTGCGGGTGGCGCAGGCGTGCAGAGGTATGGTCCCTATCACCAACGGCAACGAGAGAGACAAATTCAACCCGCCGGGAACGTCCACGTACACCTGCAGGCACAGACGCAGGGTTTAAAAAAAAGAAAGAAAGAAAGACAGAAAACATTTGCCAAACATTTGCAGTGGGAGCCAGTTCAACCTGTCCATATCAGCCTGATTAAAAGTATTGATACATGCTTGAGTTGTAGTACATAAAACAACCCGCCAAATGCTTCATGCATCGCCTGTAAGGAGACGACACGGACATTTTGTGCTTTACGCAACTTCCTGCATTCCAGTGTGATCAAACCTGCGTCCTGAAGCTCGCTGTACTAAATGAACTGCCTGCCTGTCTGAGATGATAATATCACAGTCTGGCACTCCAAACCACAACCTGCTCAATAATGATAATAATAATAATAATAATAATAAATAAAGCAGTGTTTGGTTTGTTTGGTTTGCAGCTGATGCAGAAAATACAGACATAAACAGTTCATGTTCAGCAACCTCGCTGTTAAAACATGACCAAAGTCTTTATGTGTTCATTATTTTATGTGTTTCTACTATATTTCTATATAATTCTACTTAATTAATGTAAACAATGGTTTTGGTGCATTATTAGTGTATTATAAGCAGGATATTAGTAAGATATTATAAGCAATAGCAAGTTTTTACTGTGTTTTTAGCAATTTTATTTGTAGTTTTACTGTTTCTGTGTGTATTTAGCAGGGTTTTAGTGTATTACTGGCTGGATATAAGAATGTTAGTAACATGTTTTGGTAGTTTTTTTTAGCACGTTAGCTGGTTATTATCAAGTTTTAATATATATTAGGACTTTTTTGTCATTTTAGTACATTATTAGCTGCTAATAGCAAGTTTTTGTTGTGTTTTTAGCTATTTTATTAGTAGTTTTAGTGAGTTTGTAAGGCTGATTATAGCAAGTTAGCAAGTTATCAGAAGTTTTTAGTGTATTTAGCAGGTTTTTAGTGTATTATTGGCTGGATATAAGATAGTAGCATGTTTTGGTAGTTTTAGTTTTTTGCACGTTAGCTGGTTATTATCAAGTTTTAGTAGTTTTAATACACTATTAGTGTGTTATAAGCAGGATATTAGTAAGATATTAGGACTTTTTTGTCATTTTAGTGCATTATTAGCTGCTAATAGCAAGTTTTTGGTTTTTTATTTCTAGGTTTAGTGAGTTTTTAGGGCTGGTTATTAGTGTGTTATTACTAGCAAGTTATCGGTAGTTTTTAGTGTATTACTGGCTGGATATAAGGATGTTAGTAGCATGTTTTGGTAGTTTCTTTAGCACGTTAGCTGGTTATTATCAAGTTTTAGTACATTATTAGTGTATTATAAGCAGGATATTTGTAAGATATTAGGACTTTTTTTTTTGTCATTTTAGTGCATTATTAGCTGCTATTAGCACGTTTCCAGTGTGTTATAAGCAATTTTTAGTTTGTTGTTAGCAAGCTATTTGTAGTTTTTAGTGTATTACTGGCTGGATATTAGAATGTTATTAGCATGTTTTGGTAGTTTTTTAGCACGTTAGCTGGTTATTAGCAAGTTTTAGTGTTATTAGTAGTTATTATCAGGATATTAGGACTTTTTAAGGACTTTTTTTTCATTATTAGCTGCTACTACCCGTTTCTAGTGCGTTATAAGCACATTTTTAGTTTGTTGTTAGCAAGTTATTTGTAGCTTTATTAGTTGGTTCCATTAGTGTGTTATTACTAGCAAGTTATCAGTAAATATTTATATGTAATTAGCAGGTTTTTATAACATTATTAGCTTGATATAATTAATATTAATTGGTAATTACAATGTTATTATTACAATGTTATGCTGCAACTGGAACAAACTACCAGCAGAACTGAAATCAACACCAAGTGTGAACATTTTTTGAATCCAGGTTAAAAACACTTCTCTTCTCCTGTGCTTATGATTGAGCTCTTTTAAAGCACTTTAAATTTTAATCTTTCATTTTCACTGTTTGTCCTTTTAATGATTTTAAAGCAAATCATTATTTTATGCTGCAACCTTATATTTAATGCTCTATTCTATTCTAGTCTAGTTTTTATTCTATTTTATGTCTCTCTCTTTCTATTTTTCTGTATCTTTGTTTCTATTTTATTTTTTTTATCATTAGTTCAAATTGCATGTTTTTATGTTTCCGATTCTTACTGTTAAATGTTTGTTTTATGTAAAGCTCATTGAGTTGCCATTGTGTAAGCACTTGAAGACCCAGCTCTTCGGAGAGTCCCTCCTCTCTTAACTTACAATTACTTAGCACTCTTAACTTACAACTACTTAGCACTACTTAGCAGTATTTATTTATTGTCACACTAATGTCTCTGTTGCAATGTAGCTTGAAAGTTATTCTCCCTTGTAAGTCGCTTTGGATAAAAGCGTCTGCTAAATGACTAAATGTAAAATGTAAATGAAATTCTCTATATAAATAAAGCTGCCTTGCCTATAAGATATGTACTTATTATCATGTTTTTCATTTTAGCCTGTAGGTTAATGGATTTTAATGAATTAACTGGTAACTCCTGTTCCAAGAAATGTGTGTAGTATTTGTGTAAATAATAATTCCAGTTATTCTGATTAGAAGGTTTTGTTTGTTTGAGTCTCTGTAAAAACTGCTGCAGTCTTTTTGTTTTCAGCCCGGTCCTATCAGTGTCCCTGGGTTAGATCAGCGTGGGAGGAGGTTGTTTTTCTCATTTCACAGAGCGGCTTAAAGTCCGACTCACCACGAGGGCGTACTCCACTCTGATGATGGGGCAGTCCAGGATGGAGGGCGAAACCGGGGGGATTTTTAGCAGTTTACCCTCCCAGCTCTGGCTCTTTCCCTGAGGCAGAGGATCGCCCCTCAAATTGGACACCAGCTGCTGGATCTGCTTGCCCTTGCCCTTGGCGAAGAAGGTCTGGGTCTGGTACAGCGCAGCCTTGGGCACCACGACACGGGACGAACAGTTCTCCACCTCGGCGAAGATTTGGATAGACTCGCCTTGGAGAGAGGGAAGAAGAGATCAGCCTGACAGACTGAGAGAGAAGTGGAATAAGTGAAATCTCAGAGGTAGAGGATAAAGAGGAACAGTGAGAGGAAATGAGAGGGAGGCGTCACTTACCTGGTGTGTAGCCCTTTCGCTCTATCTTGGCACTGAGAGAGATTGGGCCCGACGCACAGAACCAGCAGCACAAGGTTTTCTCCTTTGTACCAGCCTGAGGGGCCTGTTGGCACACAATCATTCGTTTTAACTGCTGGCAAAACAAAACGGCATTCCTGCTGAGAGTTAGACGAGAAGAACGATACCACACATCATATCTGTAGGGTAAATACGATACGGCTAACGTAACTTGGCATAAAGATCGGAAACAGGGGTAAACCAGCTAGCTTGGCCCCGTCCGAAATGTAAGAAATACACGTATCAACACCTCTGAAACTCACGGATTAAACTCTTTGTATCTTGTTTGTTTAATCTGAACACAAACACAAGTGTGCTGCTGGGACTATTTCTAGATAAACAAAAAAAACTGAAACATCTGATAAGAACTCCTGTACAAACTGCAAGAAGTTAGTTTAATTTTTTGTTTCAGTTTGTATATAAAAAATATACTTTGTTGTGTTTGTGTTTTTCATAACAACACAGCAACAACAGACTCAAAGGGCCTTGTTATAAATATATATATCCTTCATATATTAAGTTATTTATTATTGTGACTATGATGCAACTTGGTGACAGCTGTTTCTAAATCACCTCGAACCTAATGTGGCTTTTCTGTTCTATAATAAGTTGTTTCTTAGCTAGTCTGTCCAAAGGTAAAAAAAAAAAAAAACCCCTCTAAGGCTCATTATTTAACATGTTATATCCTCATTGTTTTTTGTTCTTTTTTAACATTGCTTTATGCTTCTTCCATGTCCTTTTAAAGTGAAGCACTTGGGTGTATGTAGTTTATTTTGTTGTAAAGCACTTTGAGCTGCATTTATTGGATGAAAGCTGCTACACAAATAAAGTTATTATTATTATTATTATTATTAGAAACTTATTGCATGTGGATTTTGCAGTTTCCCTGTTTTTAGTCTTTATGCAAAGTTAGGACCAACATCAACAACAACATAAGCTTAAACATGTCTTTTAGATCGTTTTTAGATACTGCAAGCATTTTATTATCATTTATTACATATATATACACATATATTTACTTTATTAATACAACTTTTGGAGTATTTTTAGGAATACATTTTTCCCATTGGATAGTTAGAGACGTGTTTCTATGTGATGTTATGTGTGGCTGCTCTATCTATCTATCTATCTATCTATCTATCTATCTATCTATCTATCTATCTATCTATCTATCTATCTACGTATCTATCTATCTTTCTATGTATCTATCTTTCTATCTATCTATATATAAGGTATATCTAAGGTTATAAGGTGACTGTTGCTGTATATCTACAGGACAGACATGAGAAAGGGATCGATCGTCTCATCTAAAACTTTAAGTCAGACCCAAACTAGAGAAACTACTCCTTTAGAAATGAACTCGAGGCGTGTGCAGCGTTCCTACCAGCAGCAGCGGCGTGTTGATGTCGATGTGTTCGAACACAATGAACTCTTTCTTCACTTTGACCGGGAGCAGCCACGGACGGTGCAGTTCAGCTTTCACCCAGTACCTCACGCTGCCGTGCTTCCCTTCGAAGGAAGTCGCCAGAGCCCTGACAGATGGGACGAAAGGGGGGGGGGGGGGGGTGGGCAGGAAAAGGACAATTAGGAAGTGTGGGTGGTCTGTGAATGTCTCATGGTATGCACTGAAGCAACATATATATTTATACATTTATCTATATTTAGCACTCACATCTGAGGCAGGTTGAAGCTGAAGGCGAACTCGTGTAGGCCGGCGTGCAGCACCGTTAGGCCTTCCTCTGGACAGTCTTCATCTGAAAGACAGAGAACAGGTTCCCAGTCTGTTTACACATACTGTACTCATAGCAGCACCTCGCTTTATTACTACACAATGGACTGTGGACTTATCACTCCACCTCAGAGGATTTGTTTCCAACTTCTTAGAGGCACGTAAGAAGCGGAAAAACATTTATTTAATCAGCACAAAAACAACGGAAAGCCATTTGAAACACTGTATTTTCTGTGTGTCCACCAGAGTTTCCAAGTATTTACCAAAAATGTAAAACTTCTTCTATGATCAGACAGTTGCTTATATTAAAATCATGTTAAATTTCAGGCATTATATAAACAAGAGGACTTTAAACACCAACTATTCTGATAATCGATTCATCTTTGTGAGGAAAAATACTTATTCCAGCTTCTTAAAAGTGAATATTTTGTAGTTTTTTATGAGGATAAACTAAATATATTTTAGTTATGCCCAAAATAAAACATTTAAAGTGGCATTTTGGGACATATTTCATCATTTTCTTACATTTTTGTGAACAAATCGGTTAACCCTCCTGCTGTCTTCCTGTTAACCATTGAACTTTTGTCGTCCTTGGTTCATTTAGACCTGGTTTAGTTTGACTGTTAAACATAAAGATATAAATTATCAACCAAATTCTGTGTTAGACCTTTTTTAACCAACTTATTACCACAAGTTTTACACATATTTGTATGGAAATTATGGTCAATAGGCCTCATTTAAATGAAACTGTGCCTCATTTTTGGGTTAACGTCTGTTGGGTTAATCGAGAGAATATTCAACAGATTAATCAGTAATGAAAATAATCCCTAAACTGTTTAAAGTAGATATCCGTACCAGTTAACGATTATCTTCATTATCTATTAATCTGATTATTATTTTCTTTAATTAACTGATTAGTTGTTTGGTGTATAAAGAGTCAGAAAAGAAATAAAGAGAAACATAAAAAGTCTCACAACACAAAGATATTCAGTTTACTCTCATAGAAAACTAAAAAAACAGAAAATATTCACATTTAAGAAGCTGGAAACAGAGAATTTAGAGTTTTTTAATTCACAAAAATGACTCAAAACTATTAATAGATTATCAAAACAGTTGCAGCTCTGTCTGGTTTACACACATACACTTAAACGTAAAGAGAATTTCTAGTAAAAAACAGCCAGTCTTTACTATAACACCCATTTTATTTGAACACTTGAACTGTGGTGTGAACAGGCACAGTAGTTAAAGAGCTGCTGGAGAGAGAAACACACCCTGTGAGAAAAGAACATGACCTCTATCCACTTCCTCATTTCTGCTGTTATTGTTTGTTTTCAAATTCTCTGAAATGTCTCCATCGCTTCGTTTCACTCTGCTGCATCTCGCCTAGCTTTCTGTCTGTCTGCCTGCGAGTGTGTGTGAGTGAGCTCATATGTGTTTGGCGTGTGAGAGCTGTCATGAACAGCTTGCGTACGTGTGTGTGTGTGTGCGTGTGCGTGTAAGAGCGTGCACAGCCCCCGTCAAGTCACCGGCAACACAGAGCAAAGCAGGAGTAGACCGGTATGAACCAGACTGAGCAGCTTCCTTCTGCTGGAAACTCCAACGCATGCATTACAACAAGGCCTCCCATTGGTGGAGAGCGTGACATGAAAAACAGCTCGGCGTCTGATTGGTTCACGTCCGACAAGCCCCCTCCCACATTAGTACAGCCATGTGGTGTGTGGCATGAGAGGAGGAGGAGGAGGAGGAGAGGAAGGGTGTTGTACACTAACAGTGAACTCCAGGTGGACCTGCAACTCTCACGCAAAGACTTGAATGAAGTAAATAAAGACAGATAGAGAGAGAGAGAGAAAAAAAAGAGAAGGAAAGAAACATCTGTTGCTTTTATAGTTTTATTTATAAATCAGTAGAATTTTGCACACAGAAACATTTACGGGAAAGAAATCATCACATCCAGCATCGTATGAAAGTTCACAGCTTTGATACAGAAGTTAATAAATAAAAAATAACATATTTAGCAGCTGTTTTAGGTTCATTATAATGTTTCTAACCTCGTCCACGTTGGCTTAAAAGTGCTTTAAAGCAGAAATGATTCATCAAGAAGCTACTTTTACAGTCAGTTAGTGATTTGAGTCGTTTTTTTTCTACCAAAAAGTCAAAAATCATCAGTTTCAGTTGTGAGGATTTGCTACTTTTCTTTGTTTTATGTGATAGAAAACTGAATATTTGGGTTTTTTTAGACAGTTTATCAGACAAATTGACAGAAATAGAGATACGAGAGGTTGATTAATTGTCATTTTTAATGCAAAGATGCTAAAAAAAGTTGCCTCCAATGTCTCAAATATAAAAATGTGCTTCTTTTCTTTGTTTTATATGATTGTAAAGTGACTATTTTGGTTTTTTTAGAGGTTACCTTTAGTGTAGGAGAATCTCAGATGAGCGTTTTTACTCATTTCATAGACTAAACGATGATTAATAAAGAAAACAGCTGGCAGACTTGTTAATAACAGGTTTAGTCTATGAAAAGTAAAAAAAAGAAGGGAAAAACATGTGTCACAACTTCCCAAAGCTCATTGTGATTATCTTAAAAAGCTAGTTTTATCCAACCAACAGTAAACATCTACTATCACATATGGTCAAAAACAAGTGACAAATCCTCTTATTTCACCATCTAGAACAAGCAAATATTTGAGATATTTGCTTGCAAAATGACTGAAACTATTGCACTTATCTTATCATAGCAGCTGTAGCATGAACACCTTGAAAACCCCACCACCAAAAAACATTTACAATCCCACCAGAACATTGTTTTGATGAAGAATAGCATATAATACAAATAAAAGCCATAGAAATTGCCACCAAGTTGATTCAGATTTTAAAAAATTGCCCCTTAAAGTGGAGCAAACACCCTGAACACTGTCTGTCTGATGCAAACAAAGTCCTCCTCAAGTAAATCCTCGAGGGTCTTCATCATGATGACGATGACGATGACGTGGGTGACGTCTTATTTTGAAATAAGTCATCTTGTAAGAGTCCAAATGTGGGGTTTTTTTTCAGTCTAATGAGTCAAATATTTCTCTTTATACTGGTAGGAAAGTCCGTTGAGGGAGGTGTAAAAAAAGACGGATATAATATAAAGTGTAAAATATAATATATATGTGTGTTTTATAGTGTGACCCACATTCTGACAAAGAGGCTCATTTACATTCATCAAACTGTCCCTTTTTTTTCTCTCACTCATTTGCATCATGTGTGTTGTACAAAGTATAACAGAACACACAGGTAAGGAAGTGGTAACCAGCAGCTGATCTATTACACACACACACACACACACACACACACACACACACACACACACACACACACACACACACACACACACAGTCAGTCTGGTCCTCCCTCCTCCTCCTCCTCCCCTCTCTGGCAGTTTCTGAACAGGTTTGAACCGCTTCTAACAAAGGGAGTTGCCTGAGCGATATAGCCCTACTACTTCTCCAGGATGGGTTTCTTTTTTTTTTTTTGGCAGTTAAAAAAATGTTAATTAAAACAGCACTTTGCATTAATGTTCGCACGTCAAACACCAAACTCTTTCGACTGTGAATCCATTTCCTTTTCTCCAAACACAGTTTCATACATGTATTGCAACTTTTTTCCTCCTCCTCCTGAAGCAAACTGATGCCAACTGCTTATGATAACGATGATATGCACATAAAAACACCTGAAATACAAGCTGGGGTCGTCGTTTTTTAACAGCATTATGTTTTCCTCTTTTAATAATTAATATGAAGTGAGGTAAAGAAACAAGAAGACCACTGTGAGCTATCGCATCAACGATCAGCTGTTGCATCAGCACCACCAGTCACTGATGGTACTGCGTGTTTTATTTTGGAGAGGGGGGGGGGGGGGGTGATTGTGTTATTATCTGCAGTTCGTTTTTTGACTCATGATTGCAACCTTTTTATGTGTTATAATAAAGTTGTACATCTAATATGACACCGAGCACACTTCAATCAGCTGTCTGTGAAAAGTTTGCGGTGATCAGCTGACCTGCATCACTTCATACACTGCGACAACAAGCAGCAGCAGCAGCAGCAGCTATGTGACAATAAGATGCACACACTTGGTTGGTGTTTTTTAGGGTTTGTCCTTACCTCTCTCCTCTCCTATCAACGTGTCGTAATGGTGTAAATATTCCACCTCCTCCGTGTAGTTTTGTGTGTAAGCCGTGTTAGCACCGGCGTTCCGGGACTCCGTCCACCGGACCTTGGCGACTCCTTTCGCGGTAATGTCCAGGCTCTTCACCCGCACATCCCCGGTCACGTCCACCACAACCCTGCCTGACACCAGATCCCCACCGGAGAACACCGGCAGGTTGTTCTCATTCAAACTGTCAAAGTAAATCGCCAAGGCCCTCACTTTGCCCAGCACCATGATGGCAAATGAAATGAAACAAGAGTACAAAAAAAAATGAGTCTATGGGGGAGAAGTTGTGAATTGAGCCTTTTGGCACAAATACATGCGCCTAGCTCCAGGTGCCCAGCACAGAGCCGGGTCTGTGTCGGTGATGGCTCATTTGGCTCGGACAGCACGGCTGATGGTCCTCTCAGCTCGGCTCAGCACGGCTCGGCTCTCCTCCGGCTCCGGGTCTGCCTGTGTGTGTCTCTCTCTGCTGCTTTCTGCCTCCAGCCGCTGCGCTCTTAAAGCCTCTGTGCGCAAAAATAACCTAACTGAGCATGTGCGCACAGACCCGCTCACACATACATGAGCTGAAGCACAGCCTATAGCCTCAGCAGTAATCTGACTAACACACACACACAGAGGAGGAGGATATGTCTGCACTTGTCCTCAACGTTAGTATTTATTATGAAAGGTGTGAGATAAGGAAAAATGTAATTCCATACTGATAAAAACTTGCAATATATGTTTTATTGCTCCTTGACAGGTAATTTTAGTTTGAGGTGTTTACAGATGTCATAATTAAGAAATATATAAAAATAACTATGAGGTAGCACTTTACTTCACAGGTCCCTTCATTGTATACTTATTTACATGATTTTTTTAGTAATTTACAGGTATTTAGTGGTTACGTTTTAGCACATTTGACAGAAAGGATGGTGCAATTTCATACACATTTTAAGAACAAAATAAAAAAATAAAGTAGTAAATATAGAACATTTACCAACTAAACCAATGTAACATGATTTCTTCTTATAATTTGTTCCAAATTGCATCACCATGTCTGTAAAATGTCTTAAACATGTACCGTAAAAACATATAAAACAAATTCTAAACAATTCTAACAACTATACTACACATTGTGGAAAATGTAATCTACAAATTTGTGTCCAGGAACACAAATTTTCAACCTTTTTCATTATTTTTGAAGTGTGTGTAAAGTGGCGATGACATATATATGAAGTGACACATTTCTATATTTGGAGGTGGTGGATGGATAGATCCTAATTTTAATAAGTGAACATAGTGGGCTTAGCTTGGCGCCATGACATTGGTCAAACAGCCGTTATTCTGAAGGCATTAGCTACAGCGATGGATCTGGTCCAATAATTTATCAACTATCGACACAGAATGAGATTACGTGCCAGCAAACTACGGGCTGTTGGTCCGGACTATTGGTACAAAATAAGTTTCTAGAATTTATTGGCCTCTTGTAGACAACTAACCGGATATTTTTTATGTCACATCAGGCATTTAAAGCGATGGTTCGGCGTAATTTCGACCTAGCGTCATATGCACCATGAGGTCTATCTAATCACCGCCTCAGCCCTTTTTTTTCATTTTACGCCGAACCATCGCTTTAAGTACAGTTCTGAGGCTTGGCCCAGAAATCTGTGAATGGGTCTGTGGTTGTGCTTTGATGAATAAGTATTGCAATATCAATAAGTGTTTCATAAATAAACTATTATTTAGCTTTCTTTAGCTTTAACCCTCCTTTAAGATATGAAATACATTAAAACATATTCAAATATAGACAATCTTATTAAAGCTTTTACACCATAGAGCTAAGTAAAGATAGCTGTCCTGCATTGTGTTCCCTTTAATCTAGAACTGCAACAAATTAGTCGATGAATTGATTAGTCAATCAATGGAAAATTAATTAGCAAACACTTTGATAATTGAATCAAAAACGTACCGGTTGCAGCCTCTCGAATGTGATGATTTGAAGCTTTTCTGTGTCATACATGATATTAAACTCAACATCTCTACACTGTTTGTCAAATAAAATAAAGAATTTGAAGATGTCACCATGAGCTCAGTGAAATTATAATTGTTTTGTGACATTTCATAGACAGAACGATCGATTAATAAGGAAAATACTCATAATAATAAATAGTTAAAGCCTTTGCTCTACATGCCTCAGTCTAGCCTTCATGCTCTGACTTGAAGCTCGTCGGGAACACTCTGACCTTTCGCTCTGCAGACATTTTGCCATTGAAAACACAGGTGTAATTAATAACATGAATCATGGTTTAATAACCTTCACGTGTGCAGGTTTCAGGGCCCTCGTGCTGTGCGTGCCGCCTCACTGGCTGTACTTAAGGCGACACACAAATGCTATTCCTGTCATGACACGTCAAAACGTCTGCTGTGGTAGAAGGTCCATACTTGTGATATTGTTTTTCAGCTCCATCAGCTTTTTGCCCGACTATTTTGTTTAAAACACGCTGGTTCTTATGCAGCTTTGATTTGGGTTAAGTACAAAATTGCCATGCGTGATGAACAGTAAATGAAGCCCACCCACAGTGAACATAGTGGAGCATTTAGCAGCTATAGAGCCAGATATTTCCCTCAGGAGTTGGTAGAGAGCAAAAACAGAGCTAAAAGAGCAACCATTAGCTTTGGTGCAAGGTAATGGGCGTGTTTCCAGAGCGTGAAAGGATGACTGAGTACAGTTCAGTAGTTAATAAGATCACTTTCAGATATTTGTCTGTTAAAATAGGAAATCAGAAGTAAAATATGGCTCTAATCTTTCTAATTATCTGTAACTCCACAGTCTGTTCTGTCAGTGTTTAATGTGTTTGTGTCGTAGTGATGAACCTACAGAGAATTATCAGAGACTCTACAGCTCCTCTCTGCTTTACGGAGCTTTATAGTGAGTTTCAGCTCATTGTTTAACTGTCCGGCTGCAACTTTGCTGTTCTGGTTCACTCTCAGCGCTCTCATAGTGTCGTTTTCAGAGAGGAAAAGCCACTGTACACTACATGCTAATGGGCACAG
Organism: Scomber scombrus; assembly: GCF_963691925.1. Taxonomy (NCBI): domain Eukaryota; kingdom Metazoa; phylum Chordata; class Actinopteri; order Scombriformes; family Scombridae; genus Scomber; species Scomber scombrus. Next base: position 24,491,313 of record NC_084984.1, read on the forward strand.
TTAGCTGTAAACTAGCTGGTGAACATAGTGGAGCATTTAGATATTTCCCTCAGGAGTTGGTACTGAGTATAAACAGAGCGAGAATATTGGACTTTACATTCAGACAGAAACACGATGAACTAATGAATGATAATGTTGATCAGTAACTGCTGGATGTGGAAATAAACTGTTGTTGTTTGATAACAAGTTCAACATATAAACTTGAAAGCTAACGATATGTCAGTGTTCACTACCGACCTAGTATCACGGTAGTTCGTGAAATAGTCACAAAAGTTAACCCATAGATTCGTGTCACTCAGCACAACTTTCAAACTAACGTATTTCACTTGGAAGTATCTTTCACACCTGCACTCCACGAAACTGGTTGTCTGTGCTTTCCAAAACTGTTTTTAAAAATCACTGGTAAACAATAATGATGATTTATGGTGTGACAGTGCTGTGGTTAAAGTCTGGTTAGATTTAGGGAAAGATCATGACTTAGGTTCAAATGTTCATTTGAAGTGTGGTTTGGGTTCAGGTTACTACTTCCTGTAAAGTGAGGCAACCTTTGTCAACATCGCAATTAAAATCAACACAAGTCAACATTCACTCAGTTACGTTTTTTGAAAGAACTGTCCCAACTCGCAACAGGAAATGTGACGCTCGCAGTTGAAAGTGGGAAGTTAATGTTAACTGTCCATAAATGTCCAGTATACCAAAACCCCAGTAGTTAGAAAAATGTTCCATTAGACTCACAGCCAGACTCTGTTCATATTGCTCAGTTTAACAGTTTTGGGTTCAACGTTACACAGATGATACTGTATGACTTTGACTCTTAAAGTCTTTTCTTTTTGACTTTTGTTTGACTTTAACATCTCTTCTATGAACTAAGTTAAATAAACTAAAGTAAAACTGTTTGACATTTCGAAACACGGCCTGTCATCACGTCCACGTAATTTTTAAATAGTGATATCATTCAGTCAGAGTTCCTCTTTGTGAAATCTGTCAAATTCATCAGAAGAACGGAGCAAATTGTGAAAAGGTCTGTTTGAACTTACATTTTTAAATGAGTTACTATGAGGCAGCAACACAAACATGCCAGCTTTTAACATGTTGTTTGCCTTACAGTCACCTGTGTACCACCGATTGATTGGAAAAAGTATTATAATTATTTTGTGACATAAATAGTGTTATATTGTGAAGTCCTGCATTCAAAACTTACATAACAGTCAACATTTATCAGTTGAATGTAATTAAATATCAGATAAAGTCTTTGGCTGTTTCCTTACATTTGAGGAAAACCTCCGTTAAAGCGATGGTTCGGCGTAATTTCGACCTAGCGTCATATGCACCATGAGGTCTATCTAATCACCGCCTCACCCTTTTTTTTCATTTAGTCGCAAAATAGTGGAGTTAGAGCCATCAGCCGAATGGCTTTGTATAGGCGCTAACCGAACCACCAGTGTATCTCGTAAATTACTCCACTAATAATGCCTGGATTGTTATCAAACTTCTACAGTAGTACAAATAGGGTCTTTACTCATAAATCGATGCATTGGAAAGTTTGTAAGTACACCAGGAGTTTATTAAAATAACACTTACCTGATGGCTTTTACTCTGCTGCTACTGCTAAAGCTGTAAACATCGTCGAAATCTCGCGCGACCACTGAAATACTGTGCGCGAGATCCCGCACAGCACATCTAGAGATCTGTGCGGGATCTCGCACGACCACGCGGTATTTCAGTGTCATTATTAGTGGGGTAATTTACGAGATAGACTGGTGGTAGCGCCTGTACTAAGCCATTCGGCTGATGGCTCTAACTCCACTATTTTGCGACCAAATGAAAAATAAGGCTGAGGCGGTGATTAGATAGACCTCATGGTGCATATGACGCTAGGTCGAAATTACGCCGAACCATTGCTTTAAGGGCAGTATTTAAAGAAATATTTTCTTCTACCGCTGGTGATACAGTATGTGTACAGTACTGCAAAAAAGGTTTTAGGAACAAAAGTGAAGATGCTCTCTAAAATAATGTCATAAATAGCTTTTATTTTGCAGTTAACTTGATATAAATTTGAGTAAACAGCAGAAACTTAACTGAAATCAGTATTCGTGTGAGCAATTTTCAGGTACTCGGCGGGTCAGTTGTTGTTCCTCCATCTTGGAGAAGTTGCCACAGTTCTTCTATGGATTTGGGCATCTCAGCTGCTTCTGTCTCTTCATGAAATCCCAGACTAACTATGATGTTGAGATCAGGGCTCTGTGGAGGCCAACACCATCAATTCCTTGTTCTTCTTGTTGGTGAAGATAGTTCTCTATGACTCTGGATTCATGTTTGGACTAATTTTAATGCTGCAGAATAACTTTGGGACCAATCAGACGCCTCCATGATGGTCCTGCAAAATGAATCTAAACAACTACAAGTGTCTTAAACTTTTGCACAGTTCTGTACATGCATATAATCTATTAATACTGCTATAATTTCACCCTTTCAACCTTGTATCCATCAGACATGGGTGTGCACACTATGAGTGACAAAGCTATAAAACCACCAAACAGGCCCAGGTACACTGTCGCCAAGTGTTACTCTAGCGCTCATTTATGTGGTTATATCATAATGGGCATGTGTACCTTATTAATTTATAATTATCTTTAATAGCTAGAAAACATGATTAAGTATCACTAAATAACAGACTACCAGAGCCATCAATTATTATTGTACTGTACATGACATGACACACCTGGCACTCCCACAAAAGCTGCCTCTCTGCCAAGCTGCTTTTTTCCCTCTTGTTTTTCGTCATGGTAAATGAAAAGTGTTAAATAACACCGGTTAGTGGCTAACCACAAGAATAATTTTTCTTCCATGTTTTAGATGGAACGGAGCAGGAATTATAGGGAAGGGAAGGTGAGTGGAAATGGTGAAATAAAAACATGATTGGTTGATGCTTCACCACTCGTGAACTGGAGTGCTGAAAACAGTTGAAGCCAGCTCAGTTTGATTTATAGAGTATCACATAGCAGCAAGTGTCAGGAATCTGTTTGTAGCTTCATGTTGGCTTCCACTGAAATGACTTGTAACCTGTTGCTTTGTCAGCAGTAGTCTGAACACTGTCTCCTCTGTGAGCTGCTGGAGCTCTGAGGATCACCAAAACCTTTGAGTCCCTCTGCTGGTCAAAACTGTGATGCACAGGGTGAAACGTTTTTTGGATTTAACAAATAAAAGTTTAGAAGTTCTTAAGAGTGAAACATTGCATTGATCAATCTGTTATTCATGTAGTCGAGACACTTTTTTACAGCTTGAAAATCCAGAGGTGTTTACATTTCATCCTTCAGACCAGACTTTGTTCAAATATACATCAGAAACACCCTGAGGGTCATTTTTAGCCTCCTTTTCTGTCTGTGTTAGTTTGTGTATGTAAGTTAATGTATTTATCTGTGTATAGCAGTGGTCTCCAGCCCTGCTCCTGGAGAGCTACTGCCCTGCATGTTTTAGGTATCTCCCCTCTCTTACACACCTGATTCTAATTATTAACTCGTTATCAAGCCCGTTGACAAGCTTCAGCTGCTTGATAACAAGTTCATTATTAGAATCAGTCGTGTTTGAGTGGGGTGATACCTAAAACATGCAGGGCAGCAGCTCTCCAGGAGCAGGGTTGGAGACCACTGGTGTATAGTATGGTCAGGCCCCTCCAAAGGGTCAGCAGATAAATGTGAGGGGTGGTGAGATGATTAATGGGAGAGGAAAGAAGAAAAAACTAAGTTCTGATACACAAATGTGTTTTCACTTTTTGGACCTTTTTCTCTAATCTTTGATTTTTGCTGAAATATTGGATCATTTGAACATTTATTGAAATGAAAGCATGTGAGAGGTTTAAAGGGAAAAATCACTATTTATTGGAGCTGTTAACAACTCATAGACATCTGAAATGTGAGCCGACTACACACTGCTTTTTGGTTTCATCTTTAACAATGTGTTGTATTTTAAAAGCTTGTTATATTATCAATTGTGTCAAATCTTCATCTGACAATGAATATACTTTCCACCAAATAAAATGAAATATTGACTTCACTTTAAAATGATATGAAACACAAGAGAGCCACAAAGATGTGTGTAGAAATATATTTTTATAAGTTTTCTCACATAAATGCTACTCAGTCAGTCCTGCTTTTGACGTGATTACAATAGCAAGCAAGTACCCATGACGCAACAGGGCATATACAAGTGCAAAATGACAAAAGAGATGATTTTACAACAGGTTTTCTCTTTAGTTTCCTCTGAGAAGCTAAAGTTGAAGAGCCAAGGACGATCTGGACTCACAACAAACAGACGTATCAGATGAACAAAACATTCAGTATCTGTAAATGCACTTGCATATAATTTATGATCAGTCGTGCAAAAAAACACTTTGACACATACAAATGACAACTCACAAAGACATGCAGGAAATTCATCCATATACGGAAGACTCAGGAGATTATTAAACCGATAATAACACATTGCTGAACAGTGACATCAATGCACAACAACTCTGACTGTACACGTCACATGAACACTGCAGGATCCTTACATGTGGCCAAAGAAACACGTATTCCATCATTGTCTGCCCTGGTGCATGCAAGTTGAAATGTTGAACTTGTTAGCAAACAGTTGCTTATTTCTGTTTTTACTCTCTACCAACTCCTGAGGGAAATATCTGGTCTCTTTAGCTGCTAAATGCTCCACTTTGTTCACCAGCTAGTCTACAGCTAAATGTGTTTGCCTGTTTGGCTTTTTACAGGCTTTTTCTCTGAAAAGGAAAATGTGTTCATTCTTATTTTCAATCTGCACATAAAAAAACTCTGTGTTTAAAATCAGAAAGTGTGGAGAAACAAAAAATCATGAAATGTTAAAAAAAAAGTTTCTAACCCTGATCAAATCTGGTGTATCAATAAAGCAAAATGGAGCAAAGTGCGATGCAACTCGTGACCTAAATGTCACTGAAGAGCTGAAAACATTAAATATCTCTGGCGCAATGAGGTGACTGGAAGCTTCCTCAAATTAATACATAAAATAAACAGAAATGTCATATTTTCATCATGTTTTCCATCATTTGAGCTTTGATTGCACCTTTAAGGTATCGACCGAAATAAATCGATACCAAGTAGTATCGAAACCTCTCTTATCAAACGATACCTGCAATCGATCCTTTTCTGCACCCAGAACTAGAAAATATGACTATTTATATGGACTTGCTCACAGCCAATCAATGCCAGCATTCTTGGATTTAATGCGACATGTGATTGGTCCACGGCCACAGCAGCTACAACCCGTCTGTGGTGGTGAAGTCGTGGTGAATTTGAGTTAGCATTTAGCAATTCAGCAGCCAAGATGCCACCTAAACGCTCTAAAGTGTGTCTACACTACACGCCTGTTACACCAGATAAAAGAATGATGGGTATCTAATGAAGTACTCAGTTGGTATCAGTATCACTTTAAGGGGATTTGAATTAGTACTTGTATCGCAATTTTTTTAAACGATAGCCGGCCCTACTCTTCAGGGTTATTTCCTTAGACTTGGCAAACCTCCCCCAGAGCTCAAGTAGACATTAAACAACTGTTTACAGACTGAATGGGATTCCTCACGATTAGTAAACTGAAGCTGATATGTGAAATTAGTAGACAGCCCCTTTAACATCCAAAGAATTTGATTGGTTTGCATTGCCATGGCAACAATTCCAGTTCGCATTTCCAAACCAAAACCCAAAAAAGGTTATTTTCCACTTTAACAGTTCATAAAATCAACATGCAGAGTTATAGTGTGGGTTTTGATATAATCTGACGCGTTTCATATGTTTACTGAGTGTGTACGCGTGCATACGGTCCTACATGGAATATCAGTGACTAATAACATGCATATCTATCTACAAAACAACATCAGACTCTAACTTTACATTCAAAATATCACAAAAATATTCAAAGAAATAAAATTAAAAAAACATAAATGAGAGATGCAAATATTCCATGCAACTGTAGCACACCTTCATACACGCATGCTCTTTGTAACATACACACATACATTCATGACATACATTATTACCACGTATATAGTTTTAGCTTCATCCTGTGAAGTGTCGTTACAAGAAATAAGAGATTAAAAAAAAAAAAAAAAAAACATCACTTGAAGACATGTTTTGTTTTGCTTTTTTTACAAGGTTTAGAAAATAAATCTCAAAACTCAAACAGTCACATCTTTTCATAATCATTCAAATATATATAAGAAATTTATAAATAACATAGTTTACATTGTTCTACAGTTGAAATGTTAAAGTGTTCAGAGAGGAGCAGCTAGCTCAGGTTCGTCCGCTTCCGTTTGCTGGGACTTTGACCCGGATCCACCTTCAGCTCCCGATACTGCATCTGTCAGGAAAACAAATCAATTCAATCAATTTATTGTCATTTGTACTATACATTTCTGCAAGGCATGATGAAAAAAATGTTTCTCTGGAATCATAGTGCAAGAGACACAACTTCTTTAACACTAAAAACACGAACAAATCACAAAACACATTCAGAGTCTCTACATGTATATTTTAGGGATGTGTAGCAGCGTATAATGTAATAATGGCCAATTAAGTAATCATTTTGCCTGTTTTAAGTATAATAAAGCAGATACGGGAATAACTTGCCAATAACATAATATTTCTGAACCAATAAGGAATTCATTTTTCCCCCAATAATGTAATGAGTTATTACGTTATTGGTAAGTAAAAAAACAAAAAAACAACAACTTTACAAATGTAATAACTGGAGCCGATAATATACTAATATCATATTTAAAACGGGCAAAATTTTTACATTATCGGTCGTTATTACGTTATTGGCTGCTACAGCTCATACATGACTTCATAGAGTCTCTACATGTATATTTTAGGGGCGTGTAGCAGCGTATAACGTGATAATGGTCAGTAACGTTATCGTTTTTTGCTCGTTTTTAAATATAATAAAGCCGATAACGGAATAACTTGCCAATGAGGTAATATTTCTGAACCAATAACCTAATAACGTTTTGCTAATAATGTAATGAATTATTACAACCTATTAAAAACCTTTACAAATGTAATAACCGGAGCTGATAACTTAACAATATACTAATATCACTTTACTTCAGTTTTATTTACGGGATATAACAAATAAAGTTATTGAAAAGTTATTACAGCTGCTAAAGGTCGTACATGACTTCATAAACTTGTCTTTACAATTCAAAATAACAAAAACTGACATGCATAAATGTTTTCATAACTTCAGACAGGTGACACAGTTTATTTAGGGAAAAATGTCTTTACTTATGAAAGACAAATAGTTTGCTGAAGAAGAGTAATATTGTAATCTGATGACCCTCTGGCTGTGTGTCAAATATTTAAAAAACACACATGCAACAACAGCAGCTTTGGTCTCAGATCTCACTGTAATTTGACCAATGATGTCTCGTTTTAAAGATCACCATCATTGAGCTTCTTAGAGAGTAATACATCTCTCCTGTTGGTCCTGCTTTTAGGACTAGAAGCAAAAACTGTTTTATCAGCTTTCTTAACAGACTCTTATCTGTGCTCATGTTTAGGAGTCCTGACCTGTTAAGACTCGCTGGGAGACTGTGTGCAGGCAGAGATAAGCTCATTGACCATGAAAACAAAACAAAGAGGAGGACAAGGACCCCTGCTGTCAGTACAGAAACATGTCCCAGCATCGTTACACTTCATTGTAACAGGGAACAGTGATGAATGAAGCTTTGATTGGGATTAGACAGATAATGTGAATGACGTCATCAGTGGGAACAGACTAGGAAAACCTGGCTGCATAATGAATCTCAACTTCATTACAACAGGTAAAATATTTCAAGGTCTTATACCAAGGGTGTCAAACTCATCTTAGTTTAAAGGCCACATACAGCCCAGTGTGATCTCAAGTGGGCCGGACCAGTACAACCATAGATATATATATATAAAATAGATAATAAGGCTTTCCTATAATAAACCATCTATTTATAAAATCTATTCATACATTTGTCCTATGTTCAAATCTGAATCAGATTGCAAGTCAGTTATCTCTAGGTGTCCATGGGCAGATCAGAAGCCTTGACTGTGAATGACGAGAGAAAATAAACGAGAATAGCATTTTATTGAAAAACTGGGGTTAATTTCCTGCAATTTTTCACACTTTGCAAACTTATCCAGGGGGCCAGATTGGACCCCTTGGTGGGCTGGTTCTGGCCAACAAGCTGCAGGTATAACACACCTGTCTTATACGTTATTATATTTTATTTAGTCTTTTTCAAATAAAAGAGTCTATAATCTTCGAGTGATATGTTCACATGGTTATGGTGCATTTCCCAACACTGTGACATTATAGGAACATCTACTTTTCCTCTCATGTTGGGAACATATGGTAAGAGGAGGTGTAGTTAAAGGTGGACTTGACGGTGGAAGAGAACTATGGTGACCCCAGAGCACCGTTTACACCAGTTTACCACAATTTATAATGTGTGCAACGTGCAAGATGCAGCAATATCACAGGAATTGAAACACCATGTGGTTGATTTCACAACTCACTCATATGACCTCCAGTTTCATTTAGTTTTATAGGCTACATTTATTTTTCTGACCTAAGTTTTTTTTAGGTTTATTTCACAGTCAATAAAGGTTATATAGTGCACCTGTAAATGAAATAAATAATAAATAATGAATAAATAATTTAATAATTGAATGTTTGCACATAACCTTAAAAAGTTATTTATGTTTAGCTACATGTAAAACTTACACAGGATAAATGGGACAAATATCTGACTGTAAACTTCCTCTCGCTTCACTAGCTTCATAACAACCTCTTGACTTGGTATTAAACCTATTTACAATGTATAATGTAGTACAAATCAAGAGGTTATGATTGACAGAATCATGTTCCTGCACATGCTCAGTAGCATCTGCAGTGCTTACACACAACTGCTCTCAAACACTGAAAACATGATTACTTTAAATTCAGGCTGCTGCAACCAAGTAGTTTTGCAGATTTACTTTAAAGACAATTAAACAAATGTCAAAATAGTTGCTGATTAATTTTGTCAAGCCACTAATCGATTAAAGGACTACATGAGTTACGTACCACTTGAACATCAGAGGGCACTCTGGAGAGAAAGTCAAGAAGCTCATTGTTGTCGATCATGTACGGATCACGAAGCTTCTTTGTGAACTTATTCACACCTACAGAAAGAGAGAAATCAGTTTTAGAGTATATATATGTGTATATTTTGTGTGTCTGTGTGATGAGCTGTTGGTGTGAAATCAGGACTCACCCCATGCGAGCACCAGGTATCTAAGAGGAATGAGGTAGAGAAGAACTGTGGCCAGAAATAAGGCAGTGATCGCCAACCAGCTTAGAAAAGGCACTGTCCAGTTAACGGTGCTGCAGGGAAGAGAGAGCAGGACATAAAACAGCTGCTGCTTCACATAAAGAAAGACTTGTCAGGGTTAAATTTTAATCAGCTGACGTCAATTAACATTAGTTTTATGAGTTAGCTAAATTACAAAATGAAAGGTGTGTCTCAAATGTTGTACTTCTGTACTTACACTTTATTGTGAGTGCATAACTGCATTCACACTGAAAAGTATGGAAACATGCAGCACTATGAATACCCGGACGGTGCACTCAAAACTATGGACACTCTTCGCCCTCAACAGTCGCCATGTTGGCTCCGTAGCAGAAGGGGAGGGACCACTTTTCAAACAGGAAATGGCGGCTGAGGACGTTGTAACTACGCTGAACATTGACGCGTTATACAAATGTAAATTATATATGTGTTTTTTATACCAAGCACCACTATACCGTTGTCACATATAAGCCAGCAGGTTTAATGGGTTAACTGAGCAGTCTGTAATGATTTGGTACCATGAACAATAACACTTAATCATTTCCAGTAAGTGCGCAACGGCAGTGTTTGATTTGAGACACTAACCTGTTGAAATGTGTGCACTACACAATTAAGTACACAGTGTACTAACAGAAGAGTGTGATTTGAGACACATGGATTTTTTTGCTGTTGAAGAGCTGTGTGTGACATGTGATATGCGCCCCCCTCTACCCAGTGGAAACTACGTCCTCACTTCTTTATCCTCTCTCCGTACGACGCCACCTCATCAAGCGCATTTTGCACACTGATGAACACATCCTGGATGGCGTACAGTTTATCCATGAAGCCTTTGTGCTCCGAGTCCTGACAACAACGAGGGAAAGGTCAGAGTTTAGTCATTTAATTCACTATACTGTGTTAAATGTGCAGCTGTTTTATGATGACAACACCTTGTCGTCTTTATCCTCCTCTTCATCTTCCCACTCAAACATGGCCTCCATAGTCTGCAGCAGAAACAGAAGCAATAAACTGTTAACTGATTGAAATACAGATGTTAAAGGACAGATCTGTCTTAAAACAACAGTCAGGAACCCAAATGAACATTAAAGCTGTTTTTCTTGCTTTAATGATTCCTCCTGTTCATACTGACCATTAGAAGATCCCTTCATAATGCACTTACAATGTAAGTGATGGAGGACTAAATCCACAGTCCTCCTTCTGTGGAAACATGGATTTAAAAGTTGATCTGAAGCTAATATGAAGCCTCAGTCGTCCAAATGAGTCAAATCTTCATCTTCTATGTTTCAACGTTACAGTGTTTTTAGTAGCAAAGTCTTTTTGTTACTATACTTCCACCACAGCTCAACAGGGAAACACTAAGAGGGAATCTGATGCTAAAAAGACTGTAAATGTGTCAGATATCACTTGATATGACCAACTCAGACTGCTGAAGCTGAGTAGAAGCTGATCATCTACTTTAAATGACTGTGTGGACTCAGACTGTGGATGCAACCCAGTATCACGGCAGTTTGTGAAATAGTCACGAAATTTAATGTATAGATTCGTGTACATGGACAACATTTTTCAGATTTTTTTGTGAAACTCAGCATGACTTTTGAACTATTGGGAGTTTGAATATGAAGTGTATTTCATGCCTACAACACATTTGAGGGACAGACATCTATATAAAGGTACAAATTTCCATGTTTGGAGGTGGCGGGTTGGGTGGATGACTGTTGTTGGCCTCCCATTTCTAACCACGAGTGTCGTGTTTCTAACCAGTTTTAGTGCCGAACCAGAGCTTTAACCACAGCGTTGTCGCACCATAAAGCATCTTTATCTTTTTTAACAGTGATTTGTAACGAGTACTGACTGGCAAAAAACCAAGAACAAAAAGTTATTAGACATTTCCAATTGAAATATATTAGTTTGAAAGTCCTCACGAAAAAGTAAAGCAGTGAAAAGTGTCACGAAAAAAATTGAAAATTCGTGTCCTCGTACACGAAAATATAGATTAAACTTCGTAACTACTTCACGAAGTATACACTTCCATTAAAAGCACATTTGAAGGAGATCTTTCAGTCAGTATGAACAGGAGGAATGATTACAGCAAGGAAAACCTCTTTCACTGTTCCTATGGACACCTGACTGCTTGTTTAAGACACACCGGAATAATTGTGAACCCCTCCTTTAATAAAGAAAAGCCTGTTTTGGTAGTTTCCTCACCATGTCTGCTATGTCCCTGCTTGAAGAGAAGAAGTAGTTCCAGACCAGCAGCAGCAGTAAGGCCAGCGGCAGCATGTAGATCTCAAAGTTCCAGACCACCAACACAAACATCTGGAAGGCAAACGCCTGATCTCACTGAAGAAAACACGAAAATACCTACGAGTGTGTGTGTGTGTGTGAGAGAGAGTGTTTTGTTTCATACCACGAAGGAGAAGATGCTCCTCTGTGCCGACTCCCATTCAAAGCAGCTGTTGATATACGTCCCATAGCTGATCAGGACCATGATGCATCGCTTCACACGGTTAAAGTTCTGCTGCAGCAACTGAGAAACACAAAGCACATCATGTTTTCTATCATTTTTAATTGATAATATATATATATATATATATATATATATATATATATTTTTTTTTTACCATCATCAAACCCCATTAAAAGACCCATACCAAAGTATTGTGTGTGTATCCAAAGTCTGATGTATCTTCTATTTCTCTATTTCCTCTGTTGTTGTTCAAAAATCACCATGAACACACACATACACACAGTAGTTTATTTGAACTTAATCCCACACATACACGATCCTGCTGCTAGAAATACTCATTAGAGCACCAAATGTGGATTAATCAACCGCTGAAAATAGTCCCAAACAAATGCTCTATCCTTTACGGAGCCCGTAAAGCATAGGTGTCAAACTCTGGCCCGCGGGCCAAATTTGGCGTAATTGTATTTAGTGTAATTGTATTTGGCCCGCGAGACAATTTCAAATTAATATTAGAGCTGGCCTGCCGGTATTATACGGCGGCAGCGCTGTAACACCGCATTCATCGCTTGTACTACAAATCCCATAATGCTCTGCTGTTGCTTTGGCGCCCATACGTCCGTTCATGACTCCGCCTCATGCCCATATAAGTAGAATCTGTGTTCATTTTTTTCCCAGAATGCACCTGAAATTTTCAAGATGGCGCTGCCTAGATTCGATACTATTGGCTTCCGAGCAGCAGTCCACAAACCAATGGGTGACGTCACGGATGTTACGTCCATTTCTTATATACAGTCAATGTGCACACCCCGCATCTCCGTGCCTCTCCCCCACACTGCGACCTCAAACGACAGCTGTCACTGTGTTACCCTACCAACAAATGGCGAAAAGAAAGGCAGAAAATAGAACTTTTCTGGACAGGTGGGAGACAGAATATCTGTTTACATGTATACAAGACAGACCTGTTTATCTTGTTTGTGGAGCCAACGTGTCAGTAACTAAGGAGTACAATATTAGACGACACTATGAAACCAAACACCAGGACAAATATAAGGACCTGGACACGGCTCAAAGGAGCCAGAAAGTAAAGGAGATGAAAAGAGGTTTGGTTTCACAACAGAAAATGTTCACAAAAGCCACAACACAAAGTGAGGCTGCTGTAAAGGCAAGTTATATCGTGGCACAAGAAATCGCCAAATCAGCCCGACCCTTTAATGAGGGAGAGTTTGTAAAAAAGTGCATGATGAAGGTTTGTGACCAAGTGTGCCCAGAGAAAAAGCAAGCCTTTGCAAACGTAAGCCTGAGCAGAAACACAATAGCTGACCGCACATGCGAGCTTGCCACCAATCTGCATGTCCAGTTGATGGAGAAGGGAAAAGATTTTGTTTCTTTTTCCCTTGCTGTGGATGAGAGCACTGACGCGTCTGATACTGCGCAGCTGTCCGTCTTCGTCCGCGGCGTGGACTCAAATCTGTGTGTTACGGAGGAGCTTTTGGGATTTAAACCAATGCATGGCACAACCACAGGGAAAGAAATCTTTGAGGAGGTTTGCAAATGTGTAACTGAAATAAACCTTCCGTGGAATAAACTTGTGGGATTAACCACTGATGGTGCGCCAGCCATGAGTGGTAAAAGGAATGGACTGGTGGGCAGGATTCGTGAAAAGATGCGCGAAGAGAACTGTGCAGGTGAATTATCTGTTTATCACTGCATCTTACATCAAGAATCCCTGTGTGGTAAAGCGCTGAAGATGGAGGATGTTATGTCCACAGTAACAGAAATTGTTAACTTCATAAGAGCCAAAGGTCTCAATCACCGCCAGTTTAAGTCTTTTCTGGAAGAGTGTGATTCAGAATACACAGATGTGCCGTATCACACAGAGGTGAGATGGCTAAGCCGCGGAAAAGTGCTGAACTAGATTTTTCGAACTGCGTGAAGAAATATGCCAGTTTCTGGAAAGGCCCACTGTGAATTTGAGTTTGACACCCCTGCCGTAAAGGATCATGGTAAAAAAAAAAAATTACATTGTGGCCACAATATAGCTATAACGTGCGCATGAAATACTAATTTGTGGCCATGAGATACTAATTCGTGCGCACGTTATAGCATACTTATTTCGTGGCCACGAAATAGGTATAACGTGCGCACAAAATACTAATTAATAATATTAATATAATTCCTCGGTGCACACAAAATACTAATTAATAATATTAATATAATTCCTCTGTGCTCGGTGCACTCTCAATGCCTCCCGTATTTCTGGTGACAGCTGCACATTGTAGAGCTCTGAAACTTTAAACTTGATGCAGCTGATTTAAACATTATGCTCAAGCTCTGACACTGTCCTATGAAATCACTTTAGTCTTTGGCAGATCAAAGTGGAATGATTTTTATTGATCAGATATTATCTGTGGCAATAAAGGATTGTGCAATTTTCTAATCAGGGTTCTATTAGCTGTAATATTGCAGTGTAAAACAAACTTCAGCAAATCAGGACCAAGCATAAAACATCATCAAAGTGTTAACGTAATGGTTTAAAGGAATTATAGCACATTTCATCAGACTGATCAATAATATAGTGAACTTTTAATCTTCTGTGATATAATTGAAGGACAAATGTCCAGAGAACACTACAGACACATTCAGTAGTTCAGTCAGAGCAACAACAACCTGCAAATCAATACAAACTTCACTGATAGGCTATAGGTTCCCTTGGCAACGTGATACATACAGTGAGCGCTACTGTAACTGCACGGCTTCGTCTGGTGGCATCATTAAATGCTGCGGTTCATATAACCTATGTATTCCCTCAGCTGAGTCTGACACACATGATGCTACTTTCAAAGGCACTTTTTTAAGATGATTTCAAGCTGAAACTGTGAACAGAATTTGGTCCGGACATAGGCTATTGCAGGTTCTAGAGAAGGTGCGCTCGATTTGCTTACCCAGCTGTCCAGGAATGATATTAATAATATTAATTAGTATTTCGTGCGCACGTTATACCTATTTCGTGGCCACGAATTAGTATTTTGTGGGCACGTTATAGCCTACTTATTTCGTGGCCACGAATTAGTATCTCGTAGCCACAAATTAGTATTTTGTGCGCACGTTATAGCTATATTGTGGCCACAATTTAATTAAACATGCACACGAGTTAATAAAACGTGTACATAAGTTAATAACGTAAGCACGAATTAATGAAACGTGCACATGAGTTAATAAAACGTAAGCACGAGTTAATTAAATGTGCTCACGTTTTATTAAATCGTGCGAACGAGTTAATAAAACGTGCGCTCGATTCTGTCAACATTAAAAATATATTGCATGATCCTTTACGGGCTCCGTACTATTCTCTCCTGGCTGTTTGATTTTATTTAAAAACCCCAAAAAAAACAACTACAGTGGACAGCTGTTTTAGGAAATTACTGAGCCTTTTAGTTTTGAGCTTTTTAAAAAAAAAACATGAATATTTGAAATATGATATTTCCAGTCACTGTGTAATTATAATAAGTGTAATGTAATTAATGGTCTCTTCTTATTACGATGAACATACTAGTAAATACTAAAAACACATTATCATACGTGTTTGGAGACTTTTGGTTCTTCCTCGATGTACTTCTGCTCAGCAGGGACGACGGTCTTCAGAGCAGCTTTCACCTGAAGAGAAAAAAACAACTCAATCTTAAAGCCAGTCAGGCGTCACATACAGTATGAATAAAAACACTCTGGCTGACACTCACTGTGTTGTAGATAACATCCACTTCTAGGTAGATGACTCCTTTGGTCGTACCTGTCAGCTCCTTATTCTTCAACACGTATCCCTTCTGCTCTCCGTTACGGAACTGACAGATAAAAGATGGTCGGCGTTAAAGACCGTGTAAAGTTAATTCAGACATTTTCTTCTAAACACATTAAATAGGTCATAAATGTATTTCTAAAAAAGGTGTAAAAAGCATTTCAACCATTTAGATTTGAATTGTGGAGCTAGGCTTCACAAACTGTGTTTCAAGATTTCTGTCTGGATTTAATGGGTGGGTCTGAAAATCATTACGTTATGTAACCCGGCGGTGTTAACCAATAGCACGGTTACACACCGGAGCATAAACCCGCCCCTGCTGCCGTAGGTATAAATACATTCAGCGCACACTACTACTACTAGTACTACAGTCTACAGTTAGCTGAGTTAGCCACCGAGCTAGCTGCCGAGTTAGCCGCCGAGCTAGCAACTGAGTAAGCAGCAGAAAGCTCTCAGGCCTAGCGTCCATGTTTCTGGTAGAGGTGGTGACTTCGATTGACAGGTGACACTTGGTAGGGGGCGGGGCTTCAGCGAACTCGGCGGCCACTCCCACAGCGTTTGGGAGAAGAGAAATAGGCAAACTTTTACACAACTTTGAAGCCTAATTTCATATATTTGGCGATTTTTTTAATCATTCAAATTTGGCAGGGTGGTTAACAAAACGTTTTCTGTGGTATGTCAAACTCATATTTATTTTTACTTTACACAGACTTTAATTAATTATAAAGACTTCAAACACACTTCAAGACTTTTTAGTAGCTTTTTAATGCTAACTGGAAATACATTTAGGACCAATTTAAACATGCAATATATATAAACTACTGAGTACAACCCTACTGATGCATGTTTACTGTTTTTACTAAGCTTCCTCCGTCACTATATGTGTGTAGATGTTGCTGCAATTCTTTGTCGTTGAAACTACCTCTAACGGAAAAATCGGAACACTAATCGGGACACCAAGTCAAATTTCATCCACTTTTACTTTATGTAGTGTTAGGGCGTGTACACATGTAGCCAGGTATCTGGAAAAACGGATCTAGCTTTTCATCCACACGAAAACGATTATTTCTGAAAACTTCGGCCAAAGCGGAGATTTGGGAAAACTATCTCGTCATTGTGTGTACAGGGGAAAAATTTGTTTTAGGTTCCCGAACGTCATAGTATACGACAGAAAATGCATCAATGTCAGGTGTGCGACCGTTGTTTAGGCTTTATGCAATCTGGTGTGGACGATGTTATTATTGAGAACGGAGGGGGGGAAATATCCGTTTTTATAAATACCCGGCTACATGTGTACATGGCCTTAGTCTTGTAGGATCATCCCCATGTTCCCACATTTCTAAGAAATGTTCCTCCCATCACAATTAGGCCCTATGTTCCCTCAAGGATTTTCCATCAGTTTCCCTAATGCACATAACATTTTTCATCTAAGACAGGTTAAATTCTTTATGTTATTATTAAACTGAGGGAACATAGACACGCTCCTGTGTTATGAAACTATATGCCATTTACATTCAGTTGATTTATGTTTGAAAGAAGTCTTTTAGAGCAGGTGTACTATACTAGCCTACTCCCTCCATCTCTTTTAAAGTGTGTTAACCTGCTAAATCAGCAGCTGGAATGAGACTCTGCATGTACGTGATCCTCCTAACAGTTTGCTGCAGGCGTCCATGTTTTCCAGAGCAGATGCACTGAGACGACTTCAGATTCAAAATTAGGAATATCAGCTCTGAACTATCCATTTCTGACTTGCAGTAGATTGCAGCATTTGTAAGTAAGATGTATGTAGATACTGTTTAGAGGCAGGTGTACTGTACATACAAAAATACACTTTTCATTTATAAAGTGACTTTCAAAATATGCAAAGATGCTTTTTAAATAAAATCTATTAGATTTCTAAAAGGTGACCTCAAAGTTAACAGTGGAGGTTCTTTGGATGTTTTCATCTTTAACTGATATGTATGATATACTGTAATGCAAGAATGTGATGCATTAACTTATAAACAACAGAAAATTGAAAAAAAAAGAAAAACTGCGTGCAATATTCATGTCTCCTATTGTAAAAATATACAGAAGTACATCTCTGATTTATGAGATGGTACAGCTACACGTTTCAATCTTAATTATGACCCTGAAACCTTTATTAGGACATTTTTATACACTGTAGATTTTAATTTTAGGGCGTATAGATAACAAGACACAATCTGTTGTTTCATGCACTCACATATAATAAAGGGATGGCCACTTTTCCCAGGAAGTCAGCGCTTCTGTCTCTGTCCTCGTCAAACACTGTCACCTCCAACACGGAGTGAATGTCTTTCACATTACTGACAGACAGAAAGAGAAACACAAGGTGATTCATTCAGACTGATGTAAAGAGCTGCCAACATGTGGAGTTTTATTATATAAGGTTTCAGCCAGTGAGTGACAACCACTACAGCCGCTTTATTATTTAATGAATCTGTTGTGCTTTTAAAGATCTATCATACATTTAATATCATTGATTCATCCCAGAGGTTCCCATAATTTGAGTCTTAAAAAGCCACAAAACCAATCGATAAACAGAAAATGAATCTGACTTGATCAATCATTTAATTTTTTAAGCATGAATATCACACAGTTGCTCATTGGAGAATCTTAAATGTGAAGATTTTGAACTTTTTTTGTGTCGTACATGATAATAAACTGAATTTCAGTTTTTTTTGTGGCTTTTCATCAGACAAAACACAACATTTAAAGTTATAACAGGCATTTTTCACTTTTACACTACACTACCAATTGATTAATCTATAAAAACAATCGTTAGTTGCAGCCATAAAATAAAACAAAAAAACAATGATAACCACATAATATATAAAGGTACTTAGAAGCAGCTCCATTCAAAATGTTATTAGTAACATATTTAAATTTGTAATCAGAAATATGTTAACAGCAGGGAATGAAATCTTTCTGTATTATGGGGATAAATGAATAAAACATGGCCACAGATTCACTCACAAGGTGAAGACTTTGTTCCACTCTGGGTTGAGGTTCTTGTAAACGGTGTGTGTCAGCAGTCTGTCGTTATTCAGCTCCAAAACGCAGAAAGGATCGCTCTTACCTGAGAAAAACCAATGTGGGTAAGTCACATTATATTTAATATATACTGTAACAACAATCACAGAAAATATAGCAATAAATAATAATTAAAATGTTTATATTATACTGTGATAGCAGCGATCTGTCTTACACTGAACTACTCCCCAGAGACTGAAAACATGATCACTGTTATTAGTCTTTGCAGCTGTTTAATAGTTTTTATTAGTCAGTTTTTATTAGTCATTCACATATGTGTTGTTACTTCACACATGTGGTGAAAACTTTAAATTGTATTTTTAATTCTGGCAGTCATGTTTTTTTCATGACTGTGAGTGTTTCACTGAAAAAGAGGAATGACCAAACGTTGTTCTGCATTTAAAACAGAAAAATATTGAACACCAAGGGTTGTAATGTTAATGTTAAAGAAGACCTGAGAGCCAAAAACATCCTCATCCGAATAAAAGAGAAATACATATGGATCTGGGCTGCACTTTTTTCCTGTTGTTCTTCACCTTTGACCCCTACAGTTAACACCTGATGCCCTGTTTTTGACATTCATTATATCACAACCGATTATGAGCCAATTTATGCACTTAAATATTGCTTTATGAATGAAAACCTTATAAAAATTCTCAATTCATGCAAAGATCTTTTGTAACAGCTTAGGACATCCCTATTAAAAACATGTACAACAAGTAAAATAGGGAACACATGATGAAGAAGATTTTTTGATGATTATTCTAAGATTACCATTTACATCTGCAGCCATGAGTCCTTCAGCTCTCATGACCTTCACCTGCACGATGCCGATATCCTTCAAGTTAGAGAACGACTTCAACACACTCTAGAGAACGAAAAAAGAGAGATGTTGTTAATGCTGTAGAGATACTCCAGCATCATCATCATCAGCACTGAGAAAGCTGCTCACGTAGCGTTTGAGTATCTCCGTTCGCTCTTGCGGGTCGTCCAGTGGTGTGACGGACAGGTCTGCAATGGAGACGTGAGCGGTGGCGGTCAGCGTGAGCAGCAGCACCACGTAGCCCCGCGACTCCTCCAGAGGAAGCTCCAGGTGGTGCGTCTGCTCTTTAGCCAGCGTGGAGAGGTCCAACTGACAGCTGAGCATCAAACAACCAACACACACCGTCAAATCATGAAGTTACACACTGAGTTATAGCTGCAATTAAACTTTTTAATGTCTGTTTACCATTTTAAAAAGGCCGTTATGCAAAGAAATGTGTTTGTGAAATGAGTAGTAACTATAAAACTGAGCTAAACACCAAACAAACAGCCTTTAATTATTCCCCCTGGACAAACTGGATATTAATAGATCCCTTCATAACACACTTTTAATGTGATTCTTTTTATTTTCAGTGATGAAAAACATAATCTGCAGCCCTCATTTTGTGCAAAAAGAAAAAGTAACTCATAAATACGAGATCATTTTCTCGTAATTATTAGATAATAAGTCCTAATTACAACATAAGAACTCACATTTTTGGGGGCTTTGGTGTTTTTAATGAGCTTTTATACAACATTAACAACTTCTAGTATATTACAAATTAAACAAATGCATTAGGACCCGACCAATACTGGATTTATGGCCCGGTATTAGAGATTATTATGGGCCGATAAAAAAACTAAATTTGGATTAAATAAAAGAATCAAATATACATAAAATGCTGCCTATTTAACCCTTACTCACTGTTCACTGTCAAACTTTTAACCCATTTTTATATTTGAGAGCTGTAAAAACACCCTATACACATTTCTTTTAGCCAGCTCTTTCCTAATGTGACCCGCAGTATACAGAAATGGAAATAAAATGCATCAGTTTAAAAACAAATGTTGTGTAGCTGATACAAATATGTACAGTATATATGCAAATGTGAATGTTTAACCTGTGTTTATTATTATCAAAAATCAGCAAAATAAAATGTTCACCTGGACCATAAAATAGTGATTGATAACATTTATTAATGACTGACGGGGTATTTATGAATGGTGTAGAGACAAAAGAGAGAAAAATATCAGCACATATGCCGATACCAATATTTCTCTGATCGGCCAATATCGGCTACTCGATATATCTGTCGTGCTCTAAAATGCACGTAGACAGAAACTGACCGTCCGATGAAGTCGTCTCTCCGCCCGGTGTCTCTGTCCCACACTGTGATCTCCAACACGCCTCCTGACTCCTCGTACAGATGGAGGTCGAACTGCTCCCTCCACTGTGGACTCAGGGTCTTTGGCACCGTCTGCACACAGGACAACAACACAGGTGACATCCCCCAAAATAAACCTCAGCAAGACGCTCAACAGAGACTGAACTGCGGGGGTTTGGGGGTTAATGATACCTTGCTTCTGTACTTCTGGGGTCCTAGCCTGAACTTGACGTATGGGTCGCTCAGACCGTTGTGGTCCATGGGGATGAGGTTTCGCCCTTCGATGAGCGCGATGCTGACGATGCCTCTCCACAGCTGCCATTTTCGATGTAGCTCTGAGAGACGTGTTGACTGCTGCTGCTTGTCACACACACACAAAAAATCACACACACACACACACAAAGATTTATTCATCACATGTTGAAAATAGATCTCTGTTGTTTGTATGCAGATAACTGAGTAAGACTGATGATGATTTACGACAATTGGACCCAAGTTTATCTGGAGCAACAAGTCCTCAAACAGACTAAAGACATGTTCTGCTTTTTTGTGATTTCCACTTATTAATACCCTGTTATAATGTTGTATATTAAACATGGTCAAAGTTCAATAACTTGAGGCGAACGTATGTAGACATGCTGCCTACAAGTCAAAAGCGAAGGCTTCAAGTTGCTTTCAACACATCGCACAAGCCCGTAAACTGCCGTCTGTTCCGGAAGCTTGGTTGCTAAGCTGGTTGCTAACGTGGTTGCTAAGGTGATTCAGCTCCAACATGGATTTGAGAAGTTAACATTTGGTGACATTAGGAGTTTTTAACTGGAAATCATATAAAGATATTCCAGTAGAGACCCAGAATATAAATACAGAGCTGGAAACGTACAAAAAACTGAGAGTTAACATAATAATTTTAGGCTAATACTGTTAACCATGGTCAGTAAGCCACGTTTAAAGACTGCAAGAAGTTCAAATTTAGCCTTGTTATAACACCAGTCTTTAAGACGTGTAGATTTACATAACACGAAATAATACTAGTTGTTACGTAGATAGTAAGATTCACACCCACTAACTGTTACGTTAGCTAACTGAATTAACCAACGGATAAAGTTAAAATTTGCTTGCTTATATCAGAGCCTGTCACTTTACATTTCACAGAAAATACACATTAAACCTCAAATTATATACCATTAATGTTAAATTACAATAATTTAGCATAACTGAATACTGTTAATTCCTAAACACACACAAAAGATTGGCAGTTTATTTTATTTTTTGGCTTCTAAAACATTTTTTTTCTCAATAAATTTTGGTCATGATGCAACAGTCCCTCCTGTTCACATAACTTGTTGCTTCTTATTGGATGTTTCCTAATCTATATATTACTAAAGTGTTTACTAGCCAAGACATTACATAAAATGCAATGGTGCAACCTGTTTAAGTAAATCACAAGATTGAAACTAGTTCTTAAGAAGGAATTAACACACAAACTTAGTGAGATATATATATATATATATATATATATATATATATATATATATATATATATATATATATATATATATATATACATGAGCATGGAAATGACAGCAACAAACAACAAAATTTAAAAGGACGAGTTAACAATATTTCAATTCTGTCTTAAAACAAGAGTCAGAAGCCGAAATGAACATTGAAACATTGTTTTTTCTTGCTGTAATCATTTCTCCTGTTCATACTGACCATTAGAAGATCCCTTCATAATGCACTTACAATCAGTCTTTTTAGCATCAAATTCCCTCTTAGTGTTTCCCTGTTGAGCTGTGGTGGAAGTATAGTAACAAAGAGAGGGACTTTGGCATTAAAAACACTGTAACATTAAAAGAAACCTGCTTGATTTGAATCATTTAGACAGCTGAAGCTTCATATTAGCTTCAGATCAACTTCTAAATAATTTTTTTGCACAGAAGGAGGACTGTGGATTTAGTCCTCCATCACTTCCATTGTAAACATTATGAAGGGATCTTCTAATGGTCAGTATGAACAGGAGGAATGATTACAGCAAGAAAACACACTTAATTTTCATTTTAGGACCTAAATGTTTGTGAACTTATCCTTTCAATACCCAGCAATGCAACTTGAACAACACCACTAAAGCACGTGCTGAAAACTGTCAAATAAGCCTCTGATAACACAAACAGCGAGCATACGAGGCAACACCGACAGACAGATGATCAGCATGAAGGCGTCAAGACAGCAGATGGAAAGCTGTGACAGCACACACAGATGGAGCAGTGATGATGATGATGATGATTTTACCTTAGTGGATCGTTTCCAGGACCTCCTGAGCAGCATGGTCTGAATATACATTAAAATACATTATTTCAACTGAAAAAAGCTGAAAAAAGCTCTCTATCAGGGCTGAATATTCATTATTATGCTCATTAGCTTTAATGATATTTGTATGTATCCGAGTTCTTTGTCTCTGCATGTCCTGATTCTGCTGTTTGTGTTTTACTGCTGTTGTTGTATGTTGATATTCCCACATCTTCATCTCTGCCTTTCATTATCATACATCTAAATATTCTCCATCTCCTGCTGTCAAGAGCGGAGCTGCAGCACAGAATAACAGTTGCCCTATAATTAATTTATCAACTGAATAAAACATGAAGGAGACTTGCTGTGTTTAAATATGTCAGTGTGTGGAAACTGTCTTCTGTCTCTGTAATCTGATAAAGGATAAATGACCAGGAACTACATGTACTGTAGGAACTATGTATTACATTTGGGTTACATGTAATATTTCCTCCCAAACACCAGGAGGCGCGTGTTAAAGGGTGAGCTGGACACAGGTTATTTAAGTTCATGCAATTGATCACAGGTGTTACTGATGGAAAGAAGCAGACAGTTTGTGACTCTGCTCTGGTTTATGTTGTTATCTTAATGTCACTGCACTATGGTTATTACTTTGTACTGCAAAAAAAGGCCATAAAGAATTGAATCTGTTAAGCAACAGAAAACCTCATTTTTAAATAAAATCACAACTTAATATGTAATTTACTTTCAGTTCAACTGTGCAATATATATATTATATCACTTTAAATATGTGCAACACCAATATTACTCATGTACATAATGTTACTATGTTTTACTACTATTGTTTTTCTTTCTGTAACACTAAATGTCTTCATTGTGGGACTAATAAAGTTTTATCTAATCTTAAACACAAATGAATTTATAGTTTAGCATTAAAATATTTTACTTATTTAAAAAAACAAAAACATCTATCTGAATTTACGTGGTTTGAATTCCCGTCTTGGACGAATCAGTGAATTTTCTAGCAGGTTATTTCCAGAAGTGCAATTTTAAAACCTTAATTTTAAAGCTAAAAGTGAGAATATCTTGATCTTTGCTGCTTCGATTGTGATGAAACTTTCTCTTGTGACTCTCCCATCTTCGTGTAAGTCCCATTACTGCAAATATACAGCTGTGATAACGTGTATTATCATTTTTATTATTATTGTTCAATTAAATTCAATGGAGACTGTATAAAGGACATATAGCTCATAGGGGATCCATAGAAGTAGTTTTTGTTTTTGCACTATACTTTTAATTAGAGATATTACAATTTGTATTTGTTTATTATTAGTATTTATTAAAATGTTGACCTTTCTTAGCTTCCATACAGATATCTGTGGAAATAACATTCAGTAAAAGCTAACTAAAAATATATATATATAAAAAAAAAACAAGCATGAATTTCTTTTGGTTTCAGCCGTCAGATGTCACACTTAGATCAGCAGTCAGAGGAACAGTCAGACACCAAAACCACAAAGCTAACAAAACTACAGCTAGAAAACTAACAAAAAAGGATTAAATGACACATTAGAAGTATAACATCACATCACTAATACTATAGTTACAGCACATACTCTCTATTAGACGACATGGAGCTAATTTGCTGGACTGATAAGAGGAGAAGCTTCTCTCTAGAGCAGGAAAGGGTCAACCTGAGCTCAACTAAAGGGAATCACTAAGCATTTAAATCACCACTAAACTCACTTTATTCACATAGGGCCTCCAGCGACACATCCTAACCTCTCTGTGCTGCAGGAAACACAAAGACTGTGTGTTGTTATAAAAGTTACCACAGAAGAAGATAGAAACTGTATATGTACGCTCATGTCATTTCTTAATCCAGTAATGCTGAAATAGTGCTAACATTTTAACCTTGTGACCTTTTTAAAGTCTGT
The DNA here is from genome assembly GCF_963691925.1 of Scomber scombrus. NCBI lineage: Eukaryota > Metazoa > Chordata > Actinopteri > Scombriformes > Scombridae > Scomber > Scomber scombrus. The sequence goes on from NC_084984.1 coordinate 24,516,424, forward strand.
AAAGTAAGAATAAATATGTGTTCTGAGTTTGACATACCACAGAAAAGTGTGTTGTTAACCACCCTGCCAAATTTGTATGATTAAAAAAATCGCCAAATATATGAAATTAGGCTTCAAACTTGTGTAAAAATCAACCTTTTTCTCTGCTCACAAACGCTCTGGGAGTGCCCGCCGAGTCCGCTGAAGCCCCGCCCCCTACCAAGTGTCACCTGTCAATCAAAATCACCACCTCTACCAGAAACATGGACGCTAGGTCTGAGAGCTTTCTGCTGCTAACTCGGCGGCTAACTTGGCGGCTAGCTCGGTGGCTAACTCAGCTAACTGGCTAATGCTGAATGTATTTATACCTACAGCAGCAGGGATGGGTTTATGCTATCACCACTGCGTTACGTAACGCAGCAGTGATTTTCAGTCCTGCCCACTAAATCCAGACACAGTAATCTTGAAACACAGTTTGTGAAGCCTAGCTCCACAATTCAAATCTAAATGGTTGAAATGCTTTTTACACATTTTTTAGAAATACATTTATGACCTATTTAATGTGTTTAGAAGAAAATGTCTGAATTCACTTTACACAGTCTTTAAAAACAAAGCAATGTCTACTTATCACCAGTGGTGTGCAGTCAGGGGCAGCAACCTCTTTCCTTTCCTTCCTTCTTCCTCCCTCCTTTCCTTCCTTCTTCCTCCCTCCTTTCCTTCCTTCTTCCTCCCTTCCTTCCTTCCTTCTTCCTCCCTCCTTTCCTCCCTCCTTTCCTTCCTTCTTCCTTCCTCCCTCCTTCCTCACTCGTTTCATTCCTTCATCCCTCCTTTCCTTCCTTCCTCCCTCCTTTCCTTCCTTCCTTTCTCCTTTCCTCCCTCCTACCTTCCTCCCTCCTTTCCTTCCTCATTCCTTCCTTCCTCCTTTCCTCCCTTCCTTCCTTCCTCCCTCCTGTCCTTCCTCCCTCCCTCCTTTCCTTCCTTCTTTCCTCCCTCATTTCCTTCCTTCCTCCCTTCCATCCTTCCTTCCTCCCTCCCTTCCTTCCTTGACTCGAGGACAACAGGATGGTTAAAAAGTGGAGACAATAATGTATTCTTTCTGAATGGAGAAAGTACCAGTGTTGAATTATGGCTTGTTTCTAGCTTTATTAATGATGCGATGCGAGCGAGTTTGTTTAAAGAGAGCCGAAGTGAAACAAGAACTTTTAGTTTTTTATCCAGAAATCAGAAAACCTCATTGAAAATCCCTCAAAAGTCTCACAGACACTTGTTCTAACTTCAATAATTAAACATCCTCAGAACAAAACCTCTCAGCAGTAGGATGTGTTTTTCACTACATATCCTTAGACAGGAATCTGAATTTTTTTTAACTTTGACAGTCTGGGGGGAAAATGCATAATTAAATATTTTACTTTTACGAGAGGAAAAGCTTCAAGGACAAGACTCTCTCCTCCTCAGATTAATAATATCTCTGCACACTTCCTCCAACAGAACAAGTAGAAAAAGTGGAGCTTTTCTGATAATGGAGGTCATCTTATATTTTGGCCAATATGCTGATAGTCATTTAAAAATTCATTTAAAGAAACCGCTGAACATTTGCTGGTTGAGGCATCTTTGTGATGGGTATTTCTACTATTTTATAGGTTGAGCAATGAATGAATTAATCCCCCCCAAAAATGATAGATTCATTGGAAGTAAAAATAACAATCATTGGTTGCAGCTTTTATACCAATAAGTTCTGACTACAATAACTCACTTTGTCTTCACTCTAATATAACATTTGTACAATTTTCAACTGATACTCGTGTCAATAACTTAAACTGAGCTGAAAAGAGAGAAAATGATGATGTAGTTTCATCATCATTCGTACCGTGGAGTCTCGTCGTTCCTCTATTGGACTGTCTTTGGGCGTCAGGTTGACGGTGAGCTCCAGGGAGCCCAGGTCCTCATCGGGATGGTGAGGGTCCTTCAGCACCAGAGTTACAGGTATCGTCCTGTAACACACACACACACACACACACACACACACACACACACAGGTATGACAGGTGTGAATACGGTTTGTGCTGCTCTTTCTCTCTCTCTCTCTCTCTCTCTCTCTCTCTCTCTCTCTCTCTCTCTCTCTCTCTCTCTCTCTCTCTCTTTCTCTCAACCCCAACCAGTCGAGGTAAATGATGATCGCCCACCTAGAGTCTGGTTCTGCTTGATGTTTCTTGTCGTTAAAAGGAGAATTTTTCCTCGCTGCTGTTGCCAAGTTGGGTCTCTTTGAATTCAATGAAAGCGTAGAGTCTAGACCTGCTCTATATGAAAAGTGTCTCGACTTAACTATTGATTGATTTCTTTCAATAACATTCTCGCATAAAGACTGCCTTTCTGCTTAAGTCCTGAAAATTAAATGGCATTTCTTCTACAGCAACTTCTGCTTTTTAAAGCTCTGTGTTCAACTTTGACAAAAAGACCCAACTACGATGCAACAAATGTAATCTTTTAACGTGTCACACTGAGCCTGATTGCATCCTGACACTAAACACAAGAACAACAGACTCTGAACAACAACACACATTCACTCTCCTGATGAAGTCTCCTTCTTATCTCACTTACAAACATGAACACACGTCTTCTCCTGCAGTTTAGCTTGTTAATGAGCCACCGAACAAGCATTCACAGGGGAAAGGTGCCCCCCCCCCCCCCCCCCCCCCCCCGCTAACCCCATGTTAGCAGAAAGACTGCTAATTAGCTGCTCAGCTGCAGCACATTCATGTCACTTAGGACCTGATAGATGATGGTTTGGTCTTTAAAACTCCTGTTAGTGACATGCTGTTTGTCCATGACTTAACCTGACAGCTAATGCCAAGCAAACACACATTTTTGACATCTGAATGTGTTTTTTTCCTCCATTTACCAAACCCTCTAAAAACACGTTATTATTATTATTTTTTTTTACAGTGCAAGAGTTTTAAAACTACACCTACCAGCACCTCTAAAGATGAATATGTTATATCTCTTTGTTTAATCTGCACACAAACAGAGAAGTAAAAACAACCATTTGTGACTTCCTGTCGTTTTACTGCGAGGCTGACTCCAGGTCAGTCACATGTCTGACTGAGAAACAGTTGCAGCATATAACACATAAAAAAACAACTGCTGTTCATTTTAAAGGCTGTAGTCGTAGTACGTCTATGCCTGTTTATGAGCTCTAAAAGAGTCACTGAAGAGCTCTTTTTTCTTCTGTTTGGTAATATGAGATGGCTCCACAAAAACTGTGGCCTGACCCAAACCTCGACAAACACACTGAAAGTATGTTGGCAGGATGTATTTTGGCAACTCAGCGAACCATCACCACAAAACAGCCTCAAACATCCCTCTGACCCACTTTCACAAAACTAAAACTGAATGTTGGAGAATCACAGAGGTGTTTTTTTTATTGTGTAGAGCTGTTATATGTGGCTGTGTCAGGTTTTATTAATGATACTGTGTTTAATTTACAGTTTATTATAATACATTTATATATGGGTATATGAATGAGCTAATGAATGTAGTACAAGTGTATAAGGGTCAGTGATAAATAAAGGTTGGCAAGATGAACAATTCAAAAATATCTTTAAACTAGTTTTAAAAGCAGCATCAGGTTTGTTAAAATGTACATTTAGTATTTTTGTTGGTTTTATATCATTTGAAATGACATTTGCACCATTTTTTACCAAAGTATGACTGAATGCTCCTGAAACTGTCAAATGGTGTAACCACAAAATAATGATAAATAATACATATTGTATCACCTACAGTGTATTTAAGTGGACTTATACTAATAATGACTTCATTTAAAACATGTAAATGTTTCCTGATCTCCATGATTCCCCAGATGAAATGTAATATTTAGAACAATTGTATTCCATTACCTTTATTTAATATAAAAAGTTATAATGTAAGATCACGCCAAACTAGTTGATATGGTGTTTTATTGAGAATTTACTGTTTTTAAGCAAGTTGAATTATTTGGTATAAAGTTTTTATGGTTACACCACTTAGACATTTTTGCCATAATCCTCTAATATATTCTCTCAAAATGGATTAAAAGCAGAAATTTGCTGGGTCCACAAAAAAAGAATGTGTGCAAGTTATTCATACGTTTATTTTCACATTTTAACCCCTTTAAAATTAAACTAATTTGTCCAAGTTCCCATGTGTGTCAGGATTGGAAAACTATAAAAGAAAATAATGCATGAAAAAAATGTGACATGTTATAAAATGGTGAGAATATAAGGACAGTTTTAATGTCTCACATTGTTCATAGCTTCTTACTGAGTAGAGCAAACGTATATCAGTCTCTGTTATCAGCTCTTTGGTGATCAAATTAACGTGCATTTAGAGTCTGACTGAGAGCTGATAGCGATGCAGACTAATGGCTTTGGATGAGATCATATTGACATGCAAAACCACGAAATGTGACCGCTGAGACGGCCCTTTAAAACCTGCAATCTGCCCTCTCCTCCACCTGCCATCATCTATACTGTGTTTTAATCAGTGGTGGAAGAAGCACTCAGATCCTTCATTTAACCCTCCTGTTGTCCTCGAGTCAAGGAAGGAAGGGAGGAAAGGAGGAAGGAAGGGAGGACAAAGGAAGGAAAAGAGGAAGGACGGAAGGAAGGAAGGAAGGGAGGAAGAAGGAAGGAAAGGAGGGAGGAAGGAAGGAAAGTAGGAAGAAGGAATGAAAGGAGGGAGGAAGAAGGAAGGAAAGGAGGGAGGAAGGAAGGAAGGGAGGAAAAAGGAAGGAAAGGAGGGAGGAAGAAGGAAGGGAGGAATAAGGAAGGAAAGGAGGGAGGAAGGAAGGAAGGTAGGAAGAAGGAAGGGAAGGAGGTAAAAGTACATGTGTGTTATGAGCTTGATGTAGTATTGCAGTGAAAGTTGTGATGATCACAATCTGGCTCTATGTTCCGTAGTCACACTAGTTGTGAAATGAAGGGTTTAACATTTGTTGCATCATCATGACATTGTAAATAAGAGAGTTTGCAGGTTATAGTGCATGTTGTGTTTTTCCCCGTCACACCCGCCCAAAGATTTAAACAGCCAATCAGCTCCTCGCCTGCTCTTCGTCTGCTCATCTGTTTCCAATTTATCTCATTAGTTCTGTTTATATCTAAGTTCTGGTTTTCAGTTGAGTCACGTTGGATCCTTTCTTCTGTTTTGGTCTGTTTTTCTCGGCCTGCACGCCTGAATCTCTTAACCTCCGTGTCGTCATCCCGGGTCAAATTGACCCCGTCTGTTTTGACTGTTCCTTCTTTCTTCCCTTCCTGCCTTCAGTCTGTCCTTCCTTCCTCCCTCCTTCTCTCTTTCTTTCCTTCCTCTCTTTCCTCCCTTCCTTCTTTCCTTCCTCCATCCCCTTTCCTTCCCTCCTTCTTTCTTTCCTTCCCTCCTTCCTTCCTTCCTTTCCTTCCTTATTTCCTCCCTCCCTCCTTCTCTTTCTTTCCTCCCCCCTACCTTCCCCCTTCCTTCTTTCCTCTGTCCTTCCTTCCTCCCTTCCTCTTTTCCTTTCTCCCTCCCTCCCTCCCTCCTTCCTTCTTTCGTCACTCTCTCCTACATTCCTTCTTTCCTCCGTCCTTCCTCCCTTCCTTCCTTCCTTCCTCCTTTCCTTCCTTCCTTCCCTCCTTCCTTCTTCCTCCCTCCTTTCCTTCTTTCTTCCTCCCTTCCTTCCTCCTTTCCTTCCTTCTTCCTCCCTTGACTCGAAGACAACAGGAGGGTTAAACAGATATTCTTCACTTTCTACCGACTGTTTCACCTCCTGCTGCTCCTCTGACAAAAAGTAGTGTTTGGTGCCTCTGACTGATATATTATTATCAGACCCAAACAGACTCTGCTGCCTTTTTTAGTTTTCAGCTGTGATTGTTGTTTTTTTTTCGCTTGCAACATGATGGATAACATTCATTCAAGATAAGAATTTAGAGCTCAACCACATTGTTCTGGTAATTTTTGCACACTGATATCAAAACACATATTGCTTTGTTAGCTTCTATGACCCACAAATAGTGAGGTGCAGTTTAATATATCCAGTGTGGCGAGCTACTGACACAAAGTCACATATGACCTCTGAGTACATTATGAGCAAACATTGGAAACTATTTTACAGGAAAAGGCATATAATATAAATATAATAAGAGATTAAAAACATAACATTTATAAAAGTGGGAAGGGTGGGGCCCCTCCAAAGGGTCAGCAGATAAATGTGAGGGGTGGTGAGATGATTAATGGGAGAGGAAAGAAGAAAAAACTAAGTTCTGATACACAAATGTGTTTTCACTTTTTGGACTTTTTCTCTAATCTTTGATTTTTTCTGAAATATTGGATCATTTGAACATTTATTGAAATGAAAGCATGTGAGAAGTTTAGAGGAAAAAATCCCTATTTATTGGAGCTGTTAACAACTCATAAACATCTGAAATGTGAGCCGACTACACACTGCTTTTTGGTTTCATCTTTAACAATGTGTTGTATTTTAAAAGCTTGTTATATTATCCATTGTGTATAATCTTCATCTGAAAAGTAACTAAAGCTGTCAAATAAATGTAGTGGAGTAGAAAGTACAATATTTCCCTCTGAGATGTAGAAAGTAGCATCACATGGAAATACTCAGAGAGATAACATGATTACATGATAACATGATGTGGGGCAACAGCTCTCTAACATTTACTCATCGTTTTATTGTCTTATTCAATTAACTCTAGGTTTTATTAATCCATTATTTATTTGTATTACCGTCCAGTGCATTTGTAAAGCACTTTGGATTGTATATGACTTGTATGAAAGATGCTTGATTGCTTAAACTTGACTAAATCTAATTGAAAAGTTTAAGTTTTTCTACATTAAAGTACTTTAAAAGGAATCTGATGGCTGTATTTTCAACATATAACAGATGTCTAAGCAAAAGCACTTCAGAAGTCAAATCCCTTACATATCACACAACACAGTGACAGGTGCAGGTGATGTACAGTACAGTGCATTACATACCTCTGCTGCTCTAGAGACTCCATGTAAAGGTAAGCAGAACCCATGAAGTCATCTTGAAGGCCGAAGTCATAGTCAAAAACCTGCAGACCAAAACAACACAAGAGTAATCTCCCCGGACTCTTCAGCTCATTAAAAATTCATATCAAAAGATTTCTCTTCTCTTCACTTGTTCTACTATCAGCTGTCCATTAGAGACAAAAAGATTACTAAAGCTGCATCTTAACCCTCCTGTTCTCCTCGAGTCAAGGAAGGAAGGGAGGAAGAAGGAAGGAAAGGAGGAAGGAAGGGAGGAAGAAGGAAACATTAAGGAAAGGAGGGAAGGAGGAAGGAAGGGAGGAAGGAAGAAGGACGGAAAGGAGGGAAGAAGGAAGGAGGGAAGGAAAGGAGGGAGGAAAGGAAAGAAGGGAGGAAGGTAAGGAAGGACGGAAGGAAGGAAAGAAAGGGAGGAAAGGAAGGGAGGAAGGGAAGGAAGGAAGGGAGGAAAGGAAAGAAGGAAGGACGGAGGAAAGGAGGAAGGAAGGTTGGAGGGAGGGAAGAAAGAAAGAAGGAAGGAGGGAGGGAGGAAAGGAAGGAAGGTTGGAGGAAAGGAAGGAGGGAGGGAGGAAGGAAGGAAGGACAGAAGGAAGGAAGAAAGGGGGATGGAGGAAGGAAAGAAGGAAGGGAGGAAGGAGAGGGGAAGGAAAGAAAGAGAGAAGGAGGGAGGGAGGACAGAAGGAAGGAATGAAGGAAGGAAAGAAGGAACAGTCAAAACAGACGGGGTCAATTTGACCCGGGAGGACGACACAAAGGTTAAAAGAGTGAGCGTCCGAGCCTTTACCTTCACATACAACGGTTCACTCAGACAATCCAGCAGTAAAGTCGTCTTCTCGTCCCACACAGGGTTGAGGTTTTTGTGGATGGTTTTGCTCCTGAACACTTCCTTACCAGCCAGCTTGAACTTGACATACGGATCACTGCTGCCTTAAAAAAACAAAACAACACATGGATTTCACAGATGCATGAAAACAAGAGCAGAAAAGTGGTGGTGGAGAAAGAGAAGAATACCAGCAGATATGACTCTACCTCCTCTGTCTCGGATGGCCAGGTTGTGTCCTCTCTTCAGCTCGATCTCCAGCTTGTACATGCCTGATGTGGGGAAGAGACGCTCAGCTGGAGCATCTGAGGAGCTCGGTGCACCCATCCCCTGTTTAGAGGAAACAGATGCTTTGATTACCAACTGAAACCAGCCCACTCCTGCACCGCTCTGTCCCAAAAAAAAAAACCTCGCCTCACAGGAAACTCACCAGCATTGTTTTTTAAGAGGGAATGAAAAGCTGCTTGAAACTGACGCTGCTGCTAAGTCGAGGTTTTAACTACCTCCTCCTGCATCCAACGAGTTTCTAATTCAGCTCGGTAACTCGTCCCGCGGGGTTGAACGCTGACAGGAAATTACACGAGAGTAGCTTCCTCCCTATCTGATCAGTGAGTGTTTTTTAAAAGCTGAGTGTTTTTCCATTCTTGTATAATCCTCACTTCAATTGCAGCACCGTCACTTTGGCCGCAGCAAAAGCAAAGCAAAAAAAAAACTGAAGATACTTAAGTGGCATTCACAGGCTAAAAAACTGCTGCTGCACCGCCTCAGAGATGCAGGAGAGGTACGGATGCTTCACTGAACACTTTGCAGAAACATTTAGATAACAGTTTGGACTGAAATCTCTATTATCTCAACTGTGACCACAAACCTAAATACAGAGACTTCAGTCATTCGAGGTGAGAAACTCGACTGAGACGGCGACTTATAGCACAGAATAAAATAGCACAGCGGAAACTATTAATCTTTTACATCTCTAAATTGAGATTATTTGAATCGTTCTTCTCCTTTTCTTTTTGGCCGCAGCATAAAGAAACTGTAAACACCCTTTTAAAAGTTTAAACATTAGGAAAGAGTTGGAGAGGTGTTGTAGTAAAATAGTAAAAAGCAAGGCTGGATTAGTACTCGCCCACCGATGTTTCCCACCGTGGCCGTTAAAATACACCTTAAATATTTTGATCTTCCAGTCAAGCTGACATGTTCAATCACACAACTGTTGGTCAAAAGCTGAATAGCTGCCTGTACAGTTTAATAAACCAAGTGCTGAAATATTTCTGCACTCACAAATCACAATAGAATAATTAGAGCTGGGTATCAATACTACATACTTTTAAGGCATCAACCTACATAAATTGATACCAAGTAGTATTGAAATGTCTCGATACCTGCAATCGATCCTTTTTGCACCCAGAACTAGAAAATATGACTATTTGTATGGACTTGCTCACAGTCAATCAACACAAGCGTTAAATATTAATCATTTGAAGATTTTCAAAAATGAATTTGTGTAAATCATTTAGATGTGGAGGAGTGGTAGGGCTGGGCGATATGGACAAAATCAAATATCATAATATTTTAGACCAAATACCTCGATATTGATATCACAACAATAATGTAGAAATGTTTGATAAATAATCATCAGTAATGTGGATATAATGACAAAGTGGGTAAAAAGTACATAAAAGAACAGCTAGAACAGTCTGTTAAGATCCGAAAAAAATATATTTTACTCTAATCCAGCATTTAAAACCAGGAAAAGACGACTCTGATGACATATCGTGATATTACGATATCCAAAATCTAAGACGATATCTAGTCTCATATCACGATATCGATATATTATCAATATATATTGCCCAGCCCTAAGGAGTGGTGACATTTTATGTAAATGAATGCTTCTATTCACATGATTGGTATCGCTTCATCATTTTTTAAACAATACCCAGCCCTAACAAGGATACAATGGTTTGAATCATGTGAAGGCAGTGTATGGCTCAACACGAAGGTAATATCAGTGTTACACAACAGTTACTACTGATACATGTGACTGACTGTACAACAATACCATCCTGAGATACACACAGCAGCTCAATGCAGGTTTCAAATTAAGGGTCAATAAGTGAGCGAGGCAACTTTACACATTGCAAAAGCCATCATATAACACACTAGACAAATCAACTCCTACACATATATGAGCTATAGGCCTGCAGCAGCAGCACACCACAGTGATGCAAAACACACCAATAAACTCATCCACTATATTATTATATGTATGTATGCATAACATTACCTGGTCATCCAATCACAACAGATAATACTACTAAATGCACTCACAGAATAATGGTTCTTACTGTTAGAGGGTCTTCTTTCTTGCCTTAAATCAGAGATCAGGTGCTAAAAGTCGAGCTCCTTCATAAGCTCAGACCTAACGTACATCAAAGAGAGCACAGAAATACTTTTTATTGCAGCTTCTTCTTTTCTCTTCCTTTTCTTTCTTTCTTTCGGCTTCCCTGCTAAGTAATCCTTTTCCCCACACACTAGTTGATAAGACCTGCTGACCAAAGATCACTTACCAAGCCGTGAAACAGAAAAATTAAGATTGATCTAATTATCAAGATCAACAGAGTGTGTCTAATTCCTTTCTGATCTTGTATGGTAGAACGGGGCCAGGTAAAATGCAGCTGGGTACTTTTTTGTTGTTGTTGTTATTAACGTTTTTTATTCGTTTTGAAGCATTTTTCTACATACATCGGATTCACGCCAATATACACTGATTAGCGCATTCCATATCCACATAGAAAACAAAACAGAGAAATAATACAAAACAAAAACAGAAACCAAAAGGCAGCCCATGAACCCCTGCAGCACCCCATCCCCAATACACACGCTAACAATTACATCATGTGTAACTTTCATTTACACTCCTCTCCAGTATTCTCTTATATTCTGTATGCTTTCTACACGTTTGTGTCCACACTGTAGTCAAAATATAACCATGCTTGGCTGGTTTTACTTGAATTAACCTGCACCCTTCCTATCATGAGTTTAAAACATAGACTGTATATAAGAAATGGACGTAACATCCATGACGTCACCCATTGGTTTGTGGACTGCTGCTCGGAGGCCAATAGTATCGGATCTGAGCAGCGCCATCTTGAAAATATCAGGTGCATGCCGGGAAAAATAAAAACACAGATTCTACTTATATGGGCATCAGGAGGGGCATGAGGCGCCCTCCTGAACCTTTGAACCAATCAACCTGTCAATCACAACGTAGCCACGCCCTAATACATACCCTGCTTTATCGTCAAATATAAAATCAGGGAGGCCAACATTTCACAAATGAACATCATACTGCATTGAAGAAGGCTTTAAACTAGCGATTGAGACCATAAACACATTTTGAAAACGTTTACTGAGGTTAGAAATCAAGTGAGAAGTTGGTGAATTCTCCATTGACTTGTATAGAGACGGAAGTCCTTTTGACACCAAAACGGTTGCCCCCTGGTGGCCTTTTGATAGAATGCAGTTTTAATTTACTTCCGCGTTGGCCTCATTTCAGAGGACTGGAACTCCCGATCTATCTTTGGTTAAACCCATTTTATACAACCTATGAGGAGTAAAATAATACCTATGAACAATTTTATAGTGTATACATTTATTTTCTAGCATCTCTGGTTATCCCTCCAACATTTGAAATGATATCCTGCCAGATGTCCTCACCAATATTCATACCTAGATCTTTCTGCCATATTATTCTCAAGCCATCACACAGCTCGGTCTCCATGCTAGATATCTTCTTATAAAACATTGAGGCCAGCTGAGTACTTTTTAATTATTTCCATTTTAGGCTGCTTTATATCTCCACTCAACTACATTTATTTAAGAGCTATAATTTACTTTGCAGAATATTCAATGAGTTTATAAAACATGATGGGTTATTATCGATTTAAACCTCCCAACTGTGTACATAAATGCAGCTTATTAATTGATGTATCAGTAGTAGTAATAAAACACTCATGAGACTTGTTTTCTTTTACCACTGAAGTACAGTTCCTTTTTATTTTTAGCCCAGTAAACTTTTGTTGAACTTGTTGCCAAACTTATTTCCACATCCAGCAGTTACTGATCAACATCATTCATTAGTTCATCGTGTTTCTGTCCATCTGCTGAATGTAAAGTCCAATATTCTCTCTCTGTTAGCTCTGTTTTTACTCTCTACCAACTCCTGAGGGAAAAATCTAAATGCTCCACTATGTTCACCAGCTAGTCTACAGATAACTGTGTCTTTAGCAGGTAGAGTACAGTGGCTTTTTTTAACAGCTTTTACTCTGAATACGACGCTATGAGAGCGCTGAGAGTGAACCAGAACAGTAAACAGCTAAACAATGAGCTGAAACTCACTATAAAGCTCCATAAAGCCGAGGAGCTTTATAGTGAGTTTCAGCTCACTGACAGAGAAGACATGTTATGGAAATAAATGTTATAGATACTTTAACACATCACATACTAAAAACTGCAGGATTCAGGAGTGAAGGAAACAGTTTAACCATCAGAGATGTTCTTCAGATGGTTGAATCGCTTTGGAAACTTCCAACAAAAACACTTTTCAGACGTTGGAATTGGAAACTGTCAGAAATCAATCTGATTATTGTGACCACTTAACATAGAAGCTGGTCAGATTTGGTGTGGAGCAGGTAGTGTTTTGTCTGAAAACGACGCTATGAGAGCGCTGAGAGTGAACCAAAACAGTAAAGTTGCAGCCAGACAGCTAAACAATGAGCTGAAACTCAACTATAAAGCTCTGTAAAGTCAAGAGGAGCTGCAGAGTCACTGACATTTCTCTGTAGGTTCATCACTACGAGACACAAACACATTATCCACTAACAGATGACAGCTTTAAAGGTGGAGTCAGTGATTCTAATCCAATAAAAAGCAAATAGTTCCTCCTTTGTGTGTGCTGAGAAAGATTCAGACAGATATACAGCACTGACTCTGTTAATGAGCATATAAACAGAGGCTCAGACAAAGCCACAAAACAACAATGCTCCAACCAATCAGCAGCAGCTTCTGCTCATACACAGGAGAGAGGAAGGGAGAGAGGGCGGAAAAGAGGCAGTAGGAGCAACGGACTGTGTCTAAAAATCACTCCCTATTTACTATATAGTGCTCTACGTTTATCCTCCATTGTTTTATTTGACTGTCTGAATGCAACGCTCCACATTTTAACCGTCACATACTGTTCATATTCTACCCTCGCTGTATGTTCCCCTCATAAAAAGTGTCTATACCAAATGTTGAACCACAGATGTGTTTAGAAAACATCAATAGTCGATCTGACTGATCAATAAATGTGATTAAACCTTGATTCATGTTTCAGAGAGCAGAGAGAGTGTATTTTTTTAAGCTTTTACACCACTAAACATCTCCTATCACACAATATCATGTCCTATTTTACCTAAGACATGAAAATATAACATAGCAATAATGATTGAAATGTCTCTTTTTGGTAGTTTTAAGTCTCCTTAGTCTCTCCATCTGATAGTTACTATGGTAACCAAATGGCAGCTGTTACTCAAATTAACTGTAGGTTGATTTTAGTAATCTTTGCATCTCTTTTTGGTAGTATTTGGGTTTCTTAGGTCAATTTGTCTCTTTTTAAGTCATTTTTATTTTGTTTTTGGTGGTTAAATGTTATTTTATTGAAAGTGAAAGTGACAAGAACTTTATGGAACTATGGGGTTTATTGTATAACCATTAGAGCCATCAGTCTTCACTGCTACATCATAAAAAGAAATCCTCATAACTACTATCTTATTAAAACTATTAACTATTCATTTCACTAAAACACATGTCAATAGATACGGAGATAATATGACCCAGAACAGCCTCAATGGACAAACATTTGTAGCATCTATACAAAAGTAGAATATTTTTGCAACACTTTAGTAAAATTCATCAAATTTCACAGTAAAAGACATTTGGGTAGGGTCTTTTTACAGCTGTCAAATGTCAAATTGGACCCGAACTGTATGTAAGTGTCAAAGATGTGAAAACTACTGTTGCGTGACTCTACAGCTGAAGGTGACGACCAGGGATGGAAATTAACTTTTTTATCCACCTGCCACTGTGGCTGGTAAATTCTAAAATCTACCAGCCACTCAACATTTTACCAGCCACTTTTATATTTAAGCGTTGATGTGTACCGAGCAGTACATCAGTTGACTTTCCTCCTCGTACACAAGCCAATACCGGCGTTCCCCACTCTCTGCTGTTCTCCATTTTTCAATAAAAAATCTATTCTTGGCCTTTACTTGGCTTGGCTCCCTTTTCTCCTTCACACTCTCCTCAGCGGTTCTTTTAACTTCCGCTATGTAACTTCAGTTCTTTTAAACTCTGACAAAAAGTAGCTCCCGCTTACCTTTATTCATGCGCCACAATAAATAGTCCCAATTTAGAGTCGGTGGTTGCCAAGCAACGGGGTAGCCGGCTCCATAGATATATACTGTATACGCCGGCTCGGCTCGGCTGACCGGAGCGCGGAGTAATAATTAGTAGCAGTGAAGAGTCCAAGTGAAGGCTTGCTAGTGAAGTCCAACTCACACTTTGGTCCAATCAGAAACATATAATTTGACCGGCTCTAACTCTAAGGTTTTGGAAAGCGCACTGTTATGCCTTAACCAAGATATCGATCAGATCTGACTGGAATGAAGCCGCCTCAGTGGCTGGTAAACTGACCCGTATTTGGCGAGTGCTAATTTCGATCCCTGGTGACGACACAAAATGATGAGGATTAGTTACAGTCTGACATCTGGATTTACTGCTCACTACTGAGTGAACTATGTAATGTTTATTATACAGAGAGTAGTGAATGAGTTAATAAGGGAATGATTTCGGACACATTGTTGGTACAAGTATCATCCAGAAGGAGATACGGCCGAGAAAAAAAGCCACAGGAGGAGAAGGTGAAGGAGACCAAAACTATAAAAAGAAGCACTATGATCAGGCAAAGGTGAAGAGCTGATAGTTAATAAGGTCTAGAGATAGATGCAGTGGCTGTTGTGTTTGTTAATATTAGACATTCAGCTAACTGTCAACTGTGCAAAGAGTTGTTGACCTTATGTTAGCTGTGTGTTCTCTGCATGTTTGCATTGAAGACCTTGTTTGACAGGTCTGCGAGCACAGTGGGATTATTTGTAATTGATGCACGAGTTGAGATATCTGGGTTGGGAGTAACACTGTGAACATTAGGCTGAGTAAAGTTTACCTTGTTAGGTTAGCTACAGAAGTACAGACCTCCTCTCTTCAGATAGATAGATAGATAGATAGATAGATAAATAGATAGATATGATAGATAGATAGATAGATAGATAGATAGATAGATAGATAGATAGATAGATAGATAGATAGATAGATAGATAGATAGATAGATAGATAGATAGATAGATAGATAGGTAGGTAGGTAGGTAGGTAGGTAGGTAGGTAGGTAGGTAGGTAGGTAGGTAGGTAGATAGATAGGTAGGTAGGTAGGTAGATAGATAGATAGATAGATAGATAGATAGATAGAGGTAGGTAGGTAGGTAGGTAGGTAGGTAGGTAGGTAGGTAGGTAGATAGATAGATAGATAGATAGATAGATAGATAGATAGATAGATAGATAGATAGATAGATAGATAGATAGATAGATAGATAGATAGATAGATAGATAGATAGATAGATAGATAGATAGGTAGATAGATAGATAGATACATAGATAGATAGATAGATAGATAGATAGATAGATAGATAGATACGTAGATAGATAGATAGATAGATAGATAGATAGATAGATAGATAGATAGATAGATAGATAGATAGATAGATAGATAGATACATAGATAGATACATAGATATAGGAGACTAGATATCATCTCAGATTTTGGATATAGTAATATCGTGATATGGCAGAAGGGTCTTTTCCTGGTTTAGATGAAGCTTAATAATGTTTATAGACTGACAAATAGCTGTTGAACTAAAAGTATTATACAATACTTGATATGATATGATGTTGATAATATGGTGACGATGACAGTCAGCAGAAAACATCAGAACCGTACTAACTAACCCTACTTTGTCTAAAAACTCCTGCTGCCACCAAACAGAACCGCTAAAATAAGAGGAAACTACAACTATATGTCAATGCTCTTACACTCAGTTTATGACTGATTGAACCTCATAAACTGTTCAAAGTGACAGATTTGTTGTACAGCCTACAGTATTATTTTAAGAGCAGAACATGTAGTCTTTTTATTTGTACTTGCAGTGATGACTGTAACATGTGTCGTAAATCAAACATCTTACGTATACTGACAGCCACACACACACACACACACACACACACTGTACACATTAACAGCTTCACACAGGAACAACCCCACACCCTGTAACATTTCCTCCTCTATGGCCATTTACACAGGAAGCACTGAAATTATTTGAAATGAAAAACAAAATTCAGATCAGACAATTCTCTGTACAGACATGACTGTGACTGTTTAAAGTGTATTTATGCTGCTGTACTCACTATTGTTCATGTCATCAGCTGATTTGAATAAGGACACACAGTCATGATGACCTCAATGACATTATATATGTCGCGTGAAGTTGCTGTGTCAGCGTGTGTGTGTGTGTGTCTTCATGTCAGCTCCTTAAGGTCTAAATGCAAAAGCCCCCCCCCCCCCCCCCCCCCCCCACACCTCTTTTATTTGCATTTACAATTGCATCCCTTTGTTTAATACCTATTTACATATTAGTGTTTTCTTTTCTTTTTGTTTTAAGGAAGGAGCATTTACATGTGTGTGTGTGTGTTTGTGTGTGTTTTACTTTCACTTTTCCTTTCTTTTTGTACAGTAGAATAGAAGTCACTGTTATTGTCTTACTTACTCTAAGTTATCAGCAACAATATTATCAACAGAGGTGTACTCACATTCTGTACTTAAGTAGAAGTACAAATACTAATGTATAAAAAAAAGACTGGTAAAAGTAGAAGAACTGATTCACCTCCTTTACTCAAGTATAAGTAAGAAAGTACAAAAGTTAAAAGTAAAGATTATGTTTTAATCGACCTTTGTAAACTGTGCACAGCATGTATTCATATAATGGGAGTCTTCCTGCTGCTGTCATACTCCTGCACAGTCTGCACACATTGTTGGGACTTTCCTGCCAGTAGCAGATTTTGATTTGGAAAGCTTCCCAGGGTGGCATCTTACCAACGGGGGCACGGAGCTCACACGTCAAAAGGAAAAAGAGTTTTCTATCCCTTATTTGCACGTCATGTCTTCTTTTTATAAAGTCACCGAGGTTGAAACAAGTAACGAGCCTGTTTTGACAATGTGAGGAATAGAAAGTCCAGATATTTGTGTCCAAATGTTGCAGCTGGAACAGGAGAACAGGGCAAGACACAGGAAGGAGGGCAGCTAAAACCAAAAAAACAACAACCAGAAAACACAACCCTGTAAAGTCTGTCCCAAAACTCACATTAACACTCAAATAAGTGCATAAGCACACACACAACACTATAACATACGTTGTTGTCAAATAAAACATGAATAAATCAGTCTGTGGAGCATATATCTCCCAGTATAATACATGTAGAGCTTATATCTCCCAGTATAATACATGTAGAGCGTATATCTCCCAGTATAATACATGTAGAGCGTATATCTCCCAGTATAATACATGTAGAGCGTATATCTCCCAGTATAATACATGTAGAGCGTCTATCTCCCAGTATAATACATGTAGAGCGTATATCTCCCAGTATAATGCATGTAGAGCGTATATCTCCCAGTATAATACATGTAGAGCGTCTATCTCCCAGTATAATACATGTAGAGCGTATATCTCCCAGTATAATGCATGTAGAGCGTATATCTCCCAGTATAATACATGTAAAGCGTATATCTCCCAGTATAATACATGTAGAGCGTATATCTCCCAGTATAATGCATGTAGAGCGTATATCTCCCAGTATAATGCATGTAGAGCGTATATCTCCCAGTATAATACATGTAGAGCGTATATCTCCCAGTATAATACATATAGAGCGTATATCTCCCAGTATAATATACTATATGGCCCACACATCCTTTCTCAAACTCCACTTTATTGCGTATGACTTTGCAATATCAGTATTTTTTGGTACACTATTACTTCAGTTCAACCTGCAATAATGTACATTTCCCCACTGTGGGACTAATAAAGGATTATCTTATCTTATCTTACATAAATCAAACTAAAAGACACTGTCAGTTCACTTTAATTCCAACGAGAGGCAACGTAGAAAGCAACAGCATCTCAAGTAGTCCTTTTTTTTTCTCTTATGTGTCCGTCTTCCCACTCAGTCCAGTCTGAAACTGGCAGAAAAGCCTGAGGGGCAACTGGTGGACACAGAGAGAGCCAGACTGGGACAGAAACACAGGACACAGATAGTTGAGACAAACAGGATCTGACAGCGTCTGAAACATCAAATAATAATGAGGGATAAAAATAAAGATAATAACCTTTTTATCTATGTAGCAGGATGCATGAATGAAATGCAAACATGCGTGCAGAGTTGATGCTTTTTTTCTCATAACCCAAAAAAGTTCTGCTCCAAATTAAATAATTAGGTGCATGAATTTAAGCTGATATCTGAGGTGTAACGTCATGTACTATCTCCGACTTTAAAAGCATTATGTCAGCCGCTCTAGCAACCGATTCCTGGATGTCTCAGTAAAAGCAGGAATCAGTTACACACACATTGTGAAACGCTGACGTATTTCCTGAAGCTGTAAACACAGTGTGCCAACGACTGCAGTGGCAACACAGTGAAAACTCCACATGGCTGAAAGCAGGGTGGTAAAATAACGTCTTTGTAACGTGAGGAGGCAGGAATGTGAGGTTGGCTGTATGCGTGTGGAGGAAGAGGAGGAGGAGGAGGAGGAGGAAGAAGAGGAGGAGCTGTTGAAATGTTATGTAGCCTTAGCCACGTCGCTGTCGTCGTCCTCGGCCGAGAGTGTGACAAGTGGGGCAAATCCAGTTCAGACATGATGATGATGTTAAATAAGGAGATAAAGTCAACCAACTGGGAGAGGATGAGGTATTCCAGGTCAACTTAATGTGAGCTCAGAGCAGCTTGAAAAGCCTTAAAACACTGACATATTATCACCTTAATGAGTGTTAGCAAACAGCTGCTAATCTACACACACACAGCAACATTATTAGATTTCATTTGGAGTTGTGTTTGAGTCCGATATTCACTTTAATTTTAGCTCCATGCCAACTCCTGAGAAACATATCTGACTCTTTAGGGCATCCAGACTCTCAATAAACACACACTGTGACTCTTCAACCACTTTAAAACCTCATTATATACCTGTGCAATATATACTAGTGTATTTGTTGTATAGTTTTATAAAGGGTTGTGATTGATTGTGTGTGTTGCCGAATGTATGTATGTATGTATGTATGTATGTATGTATGTATGTATGTATGCAGTATTATGTCAAAATACCACTGTGATGAGCACTTGTAATTTCAGTGTATTTTAAGTACAGTGACAATAAAGGCATCTTATCTTATCTTAGCTGCTAAATGCTTCGCTACATTCACTAGCTGGTTATTAACTTGCAAAAAACAAACAAACTAGGAGTTGAAAATGTAGTAAAGTAAGGTAAGTAAGTAAAGTAACTGCTTCCTGTCCAATAATATCAGCTACCATATCGGTTATCTGTGAATTTTTCTACACTAAAAGCAGTATCGGTTTCAAAAATCCCATATCGGTTGGGCTCTAGTTGGTATTGGTATCACTTTAAGGGTACTTGAAAGAAAATGATTTAAACATGTTCCTCAAAATGCTTTAAATGTGAAGACTAGTGAAGCTCAGCCTCCTGCATTTGATGTCTTTTCTTCTTCTTCTTCTTCGTCTCTTGAAATTGGGCCACTGTTTTTACGAGCATGTCTGGCAGCTCTCACATAACGAGTCGACTTGTGGCCGAGGTGTTTTAAACAATGTGCCGAATATTGTCTTTGATACCTGCTGTCTAACCTCAGAGAGAGAAACAACGGCCTGACTGAAGCAGAGCGAGTCTGAGGTGTTACTTTTCCTCTCACGATGACAGCCGAGGTTTGGTTTTACCGCTCCGTCGTGGCACGGCTCCAACGTGTCTCAACTCACACTACGTCTGATCGCCTCGGCTGCGTTATGAATGGGGAGGAAACAAACGAGCGCTGCAGAGAGAGCTGCTCCGAGGCTGAGTCACCCAGTTTAACAAGCTGCTTACTGTGGATTAACTGTCCTGTGGCACTAAATCAGGAAGCAAAGTGACTGACAAACTGAGAATAGCATTAAATCTCATCAGCTACACGCTTATTTTAGGAGCGTGTGTTTATGTTTACACTCACATCTGTGCGGCCGAGGCTTCGTTGTTTAGTCTGTCAGGATGCAAGCCAAAACACATTTCAGTTATTGTGTTAGACGTCGGAAAAATTCACAACTCAGAGAGCATAAGTGCTTCGACCAGGCAGTGACTGTGTGAGTTTCTCTTTCTGTGACTCTCTGTGTCAACGCTGCCAGTATTTAATCGTTTCTGTCACACTGCCACGAGATCCCAGAAGACTCTCACTGCACACTGTCGCAGGTTTATTCTCTGACTCCTTCATCTCTGAATTATCTTAAAATGACAGCCATGCTAGCAGCTCTTGACCAGAGTGCTGCTTTGAGCTAATAAGTACGAAACATCAATTAATTTAGCATGTATTTGGTCATGAATCAAAGTATTGGACAGCTGAGGATGTTGACCAGATAACGGTGATAGATAAAAACTAAATAGATCAGTAAAGACGCTATAATTCATCCTCTGGGGAACATTTTATGGCCGTCCATCTGTTAGTTGTTGAGAATTTAAACTGGAGAATTTTGCAAACTATGAAGATTACAGAAAATCAAATGCTATTCTCACTTATTTTCACTCGTCATTCACAGTCAAAGGCATCCGACTTGAGATAATTAACTTGCATTGTGAGTCAGATTTGAAGGACACATTTTCCTCGGTGGGCTTGGACACATTTTATCAGTATCTGTTACCGGGGTAACCCCAGATTGACAAACCTGGCTGCAAAAAACGTGCATGTTTGGGACGACTTTATCTCTATCTGAATTTTTTCTGTGACTTTTAATCACTGGTATGAAACAAACAATCATTCATATCTCATTGTGTATCTCCATCATTTCATTTAAGCCTCTCTGCATGGAAACGACACAACGGTCAGTAAATCAAGAGAAGGAAGGGATGAAGGAAGGAAGGAAGGAAGGTAGGAGAGTAGTGATGATTACACATGCTGCAGAGGAAGCCTAGAAGAACGTCAATAAAAGCAGAGAGTAACTCATCCTCTCCTCGCCATGATGCTCAAACCTCAGGAGGCCAATCAAATCAATCCTGCTGCCAATACAGATCAGGCGTGATCAATACAGACACAGAAAGGCAGGAAAAGCTTCCAGACAACAGAGGAGAGGTTTAACATGTTAGAGACACATTTTCTTCATGAACTATATTTAAATTTAAGGCTGTAATTGGTGAAAAAAAAAAAAAAGTGTGAGAGTGTGAGCCCAAAAACAAAATGTAATGTTTGTGTTTCCATAAAATGTAAAGTCAGAGATAAAGGAGGCACTGAAACAGATAAAAACCATAATAAAGCAAAAATAATTGCCTCATGTTTCGGTAAAATTGATCACAATCAATGGACAAAATGACAAATTTGCCGACACGTTTCAACATGAAGTTTTTCATCAGAGCCTCTATGATGCAGCTGCAGGAAAATCCTCCACTCAATAATAACATTATACAAAATAAAAAGAATTAAATTAAATGTTGTGTTTTGAGTATTTTATTTGGAACTGTCTTCAGATACAAACATAAATCCGTGAGAGAACTTTTCTTCTAATGACCTGAACACTGAGATTCTCCAAAACACACTATATATTGACCAATATATTATTATTGTTATTATTATTATCATTATTATTAGGGACAGGTGTTGCAAGTTAGCATTCAGTATAAACACTGTGATACTTGCATCGGACAGTTGTTTTATCTGTATGTTGTATCTGTCCCAATGAAATAATCCAAAAAGACAAAAAATTATTATTATTATTATTGTTGTTGTTGTTGTTGTTGTTGTTGTTGTTGTTGTTATTAGTTGTTACACTGGCTTCCTGTGAGTCAAAGGATAGATTTTAAAATCCTATTGCTGGTCTACAAAACACTGAACGGTCTTGGACCAAAATACATGCTCTATTAGTTCCCTACGAAGCATCCAGGCCCCTCAGGTCATCTGGAACCGGACTGTTGTGTGTCCCAAGAATGAGAATCAGACAAAGTGAGGCAGCAATTAGTTACTATGCTCCTCATCTGTGGAACAAACTTCCTGTAGATCTGAAGTCTGCTCAAACTGTCAGCTCCTTTAAATCAGGGCTAAAAACTTTATTGTTTACTGCTGCGTTCTCTTAAATTTAATACCTACTTGCTGGTTTTTATTGCTCCTATTTTGTTTTATTTTTTATTTTTACTTTAAACCTTATCTGTTCTTATTCCAATTTTTACTTAGTTATTTACTTGTGTTTTCTTTTGTCTTTTAACTTCTATCAATAGATCCTTTCTCTGCTCAAGAACAGAGCAAGTGTATTGTCGTTGTATTTTTTATAATGTGTTTTCAGCTTTTGTAAAGCACTTTGAATTACCCAGTGTATGAATTGTATGAACAATAAGTCAATCAAATCAAAGAAAATGAATGAATGAATTTAAAATGAATTATGACTATTTGTTACGACTGTAAACTGAAGATCTTTGTGGACAAAACATCTGAAGATGACGTCTTAGGTTTGTGGAAACAGAGATGGACATTTTTCACCATTTTCTGGACATTTAATGGACGAAGGAAACACTGTGCTCTCATTGTGGGAACATTGAGCTCATGTGGTCGACTTCGACTGAAAGCATCATTGAACAGAGACAGAAAGTTACTGATTTGTTGTTTCTGTGGCTGAATAATTGAGGAAGTGGCAGCAGCACGTCAGTATCTGCAGAGATGAAACAACCAGCAACACAAATACACATATAGACTAAAACACAATTCTGATCTCTCTGCTTCCTGTTCATAAACCAACAGGAAGTCATCGTTTTGTCAAGAGTTGTTTCAAGTAGGCAAAACTAATGAAAGCAAAGCTCCACTTCACAGCTTCAGTTTGTCTAACAGGTGTTTGAAATGTGTTGTTATTATTCGTGCTGCTTACTTAAATTTTTTTCATAAACATTTAAATATATATTATTATTTGCCATTTTAATTCCAAAAACAGAAAGCAAAGGAAAAATTCCAAGCAAAAATGTCAAATATTCTGTTTCCAGAGCCTCCAGTGCAGCGGTGTGACTCATTGACATGTTTTTAATCGTTTTTGGACTCCTCCATCCACTGGATTTACAACCATTTTAAAACTGTATATTTATAATTATCGTTATAGTTATAGTTCTTTGTGTGGACGGGCCTTTATTCTTTAAGGTTAGAGGCCCTTCGTCGTCATGGTTACAATAATAACCACATTGTGAAGGTTAGGGGACGATTGTAGTCGTGTTTCACCTGATTTCCTCCTTTGCTCCTTTCATTTTACTACTTAGAGGTTACTGTCACTGCAACGTAAACATATTTTGTATCTTTTGTTGTGGATTTTGTTGTTATGCTGTTGTTTTTTTTTTGGGAGGACAGTCTCTCATACATATTTGATTGCGGAGGAAGACGAACCCCCTCGTTGGCAGATGATCAGACTCCAAAATCCTTCTCACTCTACTTTACACTCACACACAGCTGGATCAGCGAGGACTCTTTCATTATTAATTTAAATCTGATCACACGACACAAGGATTTCCCCCTTTTCTGAGCTTCTCCAAACACTGGTGAGCCGTACCAACAGTGATTTAAGTAGGGATGAATGAGGACTGACTATTTTTAGATGGATTTAATTTATATTAATGAGGCTTTTTTTTATGTGCAAGAGGAGAAAAGCTGAGTTCAAACTTATTAATCAGTCTTTATTTAGAGGTGGAGCCAGCAGTTGCAACACAAGCATGATAAATGAATAATATCAGTCACATTTCACAAAAAGAAAATACTGAGCTTCATCTCTGGGCTTGACAATGAAAATGATAGTAACGCGTTGGGCGTCAGCTCATATCAACTGTCACTAATTCAATCTGTCGGTAATAACATTAAACTGGTCTGTTGTTGGTTTGTCATTATAAGATCATTATTACGGGAAGACGCTCAACTCTGAACAAACTCTACAAACTCCAACGGAGTGAGAGTCTTCTCTCTAGAGGAGCCACAAACAGCCACACCAGTAAAACCATTGCATGAAAACCTATAAATAATATATGATATAACTTTACTATAATAAACCATCTATCAACTGTGAAAAATGAGTGCAATTTAAACAATATCTCTCTCTTTTCTTAAAGATTATTTTGCACAAAAGCTGCTGGCTGACAACATTTTTGCACAATGTTTAATATATGAAGGTTTAAATATGACCACAATATGTATTCATTGTTTTTTCAGAGAATTGTATTCTGGTCAGGTGGGGAAAAAACACTTTGAAGCAGCAGAAAAATTGGAATTACTTTTCTGTAATTTCTTTGCAAAGTTATCCAGCAGGCCAGACTGGAGCCATTGGCAGGACAATTGTACCCTAGAGGATCATTTTACGTCTCTTCCAGCAGAAGTGAGAATGTATGTCATAGTGTCAGATAGAGTTGTCTGTGCTTTCTCGTCTCACAGGTAATCTGGGCCTGTAGACGTCCGGATGACAGATTCCAGTCCCGGACCTACTAGCTTCAATGTTGATTTTCAATGTGCTTCTCTCTCTCTCCTATCCTTCCTCTCTTTCCTCTTTACCCCAACCGGTCGAGGAAGATGGCCGCCCACTTTGAGCCTGGTTCTGCCTGAGGTTTCTTCCTGTTAAAAGGGAGTTTTTTCTTGCCATTGTCGCTAAGTGCTTGCTCATGTGGGAATGTTGGGTCTCTTTAAAATTAAAACCTGAAGAGTACGGTTTAGAACCTGCTTTATGTGTAAAGTGCCTTGAGATAACTTTGTTGTGATGTGGCGCTATACAAATAAAGATTGATTGATTGATTGATTGATTGATTGAGATACATATTAAATCAACGCTGCATATCCTCTGCTACTGTGAATATAAATATCCGATCAAACTCGATATAAACAGATATTCGATATTACATTACTTGGATTGGGGCCAGAAAACCTTCTATCGATCAGTAATAATCAGAAATCAAACATCCTGGTTCACCACAAATACTCCTGTTATTACTCTTAGCCAAAACACATCGGGTCAACCCCGATAACACAGTCTGGGTCACTGCTCAAACACAAGAGGATGATGAGTAATGACCTGCTGAGGGAAAAACCCGTCAACATCCATCAAGTCAGAGTGGAGCTGTCCATCACTTTGCATTCATCTTCCACTCTCATATATGCATGTTTTAATCTCTTACAGAGATATTTTTAGCCTCAAAGTGTGACACATGACATGCTTTAATCCTGTATGTCATAAGATGCTGCTTATCCTGAAACTAACCTACATAATGATTATATATGTGTATATAGGTATGGGATTATATGTAAGCAAACTGTTACTCTAGTGCAGGAAGTTACTGTGTGGTCGGCCGCAGTTAGGCAATATTTTTACCTAAATGATGTGTTCGCAATTTTTACATGAGTCATGTGTCAAACAATATAGTCAGGTTTCTCTTACTGTGATCATTCCTCCTGTTCATACTGACCATTAGAAGATCCCTTCATAATGCACTTACAATGGAAGTGATGGAGGACTAAATCCAAAGTGCTGCTTCTTTGCAAAAAAGTTGATCTGAAGCTAATATGAAGCTTCAGTCGAAAGAAAGAGAGGAAGAAGAAGACGAGGAAACAACAAGGAGGAAGATGAAGAAAGAAGGAAAGAGAGAAAGAAAGAAGGAAAGAAAAAGGAGGAAGATGAGGAAAGAAAGAGAGAAAAAGAAAGAAAGAATAAGGAGAAAGATGAGGAAAGAAAGAACGAGAAAGAAGGAAAGAGAAAAAGAAGAAATAGGAGGATGAAAAATCAGGAGCCCAAATGAACATGAAGTGTGTTTATCTGTCTGTAATGATCCCTTCATAATGTTTACAATGGAAGTGATGGAGGACTAAATCCACAGTCCTCCTTCTGTGTTAAAAAAAGAAAGTATTTTTAAAATTTGATCTGAAGCTTCAGTCGTCCAGATGAGTCAAATCTTCATCGTCTATGTTTCAACGTTACAGTGTTTTCAGTGTCAAAGTCTCTCTTTGGAGCTGACTATTGTTTTAAGGCAAAATTGGAAACACTGTGAACTTTATCCTTTAACTGCAAATAACACAACATGAATACAGAGCTGCACACTATCCAGGCAGGTATCAGAGAGTGATGGTGCTCACCGACAGCAGCCGTCCACATGTGGAGGCCAGCGAAAAGGCTTCATCGCACGAGGAGCAGCCAAATAACCCTCGAATCGCTAGACGCGAGTCAGCCACCGGGGTCTCGCTGATCAAGAGATCCAGGGTCGAGGAGGACGCAGGCAGGGATGCGGGGAGGTTTACAGACAAGGTGAGGTGGAGGAAGACGGAGGTTTTTACAATAGAGCAACTATGTGGGAGACATCATGGAGACACTGAGGATACATCCACTTCCAGGTCAAACAAACTGCCGTTAGCTCAGAAAGGTAAGTCCCAGGAAAACTGATAGCACTGAGCGTGGTAGAGTTGGTGTTAAGCTGAATGAAAGGAGCAACAGGTGAAGAGGAGGAGGAGGGAGGAGAAAGGGGAAGACCGGTGCTGGTTGGACTGATTATAATCCTCTTACTCTCTTAAGGTCACAGACAGATTTAAGGCCAGTCTACTGTCTTAATATACAGCCTTCACACCTCATGTGTATGGGAAGTGAATCAATTATACTGCAGCTATTGTTTTTATTTTTTTTTTTTACTTTTTAAAACAGGATAAAGGGTGTAGGCATTTCCAGGTTTTGTTTCAGAAGTAAGAAAACCTCAAAATCCCACTGACATTTGCAGTTATTTAAACAACTAAAGATCCAGCGGGTTAGGGTTAAGTCCTGTTTCAGACAGAGGCTGAACTGAGCGGCTGCATAAAGGACCGATATAAGATAAATAAGGAGTTTTTAACTGGAAATCAGGCAAAGATATTCCAGTAGAGCCTCAGAATATACACTGAACAAAAATATATCTGTGTTAGTGAGCAATTCTCCTTTGCCGAGATAATCCATCCCACCTCACAGGTGTGGCATATCAAGATGCTGATTAGACAGCATGAATATTGCACAGGTGTGCCTTAGGCTGGCCACAATAAAAGGCCACTCTGAAATGTGCAGTTTGGCTTTATTGAAGGGGTCTGGGGGGGGGGGGGGGGGGGGGGGGGGGTCAGAACACCAGTCAGTATCTGGTGTGACCACCATTTGCATAACCCTGCTAAACCATCTCCTTCGCATAGAGTCGATCAGGTTGTTGATTGTGGCCAGTTAACAGTATCCAGCAACTTCACACAACCATTGAAGAAGAGTGGACCAACATTCCACTGGGCACAATCAACAACCTGATCAACTCTATGCGCTGGAAATGTGCATGACCGTGGCCGTAGCTACCATTGAGGACACCGAGGTCATGTCCTCGGTATTTTTTTCTTGAAGTTTCGTTTCATTTTGAAGTGAAAACAGCTGACGAGACAATTATCCTTGCATCAACGGACAGTCACGTGACACGTACTTGCAGATACTGCTGCCATGTCAAAACCAAAGTAATCGGCTATAGCCAGCGGTGGAGTGAGGCCTTGAAATCGCCAGAAATATGTCTACATTTGTGAATTGGACTTGACCCGATTTTGCAAACTGTTCATTCATTGGATGAGCCCTTTTCTCCATTTCCCAGCAGGCCGTGCTCCATTCCACATTTTAAGGACAAACAAAGAAAATAATATATTGCAGTTATAATTTTTAAATATACAACCATGGAAGTTGTAGAATACTGAAATAGGAGTTGATTTAAGTTGCAAAATTGGAAGTGATAAGAAAGAACTGGACCACAAGAGTGAGCATGACTGAGAAATGCACAGCAAGAAAGCGTTATATAAATACATCATGGATTACATTGAACTGATATATAAATTGTGGTCTCATTTTTTACCTCAGTATTTGAAAAATCCTGGCTACGGCCTTGTGCATGACACGTCCTCTTGAAGGTTTTGGACTGTTAGACGGTCAAAACAAGCCAACTGTAGACATTACAAAGGCCTCTGAGAGATTTTAAGTTCTATTTTATCAGTATTTTCTTAGTAAGGTTTATGTTCGTTCCTGACTGGGGTAAGAGCATAAACCATCTGGTCCCAGTTGGTGGAAACAATCTTAATACGTGGTATGTCCAGTCTTTGTAGGTTTCAGTTGGGTAGATTAACTGATAATGAAAATAAGTGTTGCTGCAGCCCTACCATCAATTAACAAGCAGCCACGATTGTAAAGAGCAATCATGTACTGTAATCATGTCCTAGGAACAAATGTAAAGTCATCAAAACTGATTCCAAAAAACGCTACCTACAGTCCAATTTTCACCTCCTGCACCAACAACAAAACTTTATATTTGCCTCAGTGATGATACATTACACAACAATTCCAACATTTATCACTAAAACGCAGCAGTAACTGCACAAAAACCCTGAAGAAACACAGCTATCATGCTTTGACAAAAAGGAAGACCACATGAGCTCAAACACACACAGACACACAGACAGAAATATTTCTCGACAGTATCTAATCTCACCACTATCTGTCTCGTGATTTCAAAAAAACAACCCATTCACAACCAGCCTTAGCAACACATGAGCTGTTTGTTTTCCCCCGATCCACACAGTGAAAACTCAATAAGTGACACATCTTCAATAGCCAATCAGCCATTACGAGGCACCCTCATAAATACAGTCAGACATGGCTCACAGCTAATCACAGAGATCAATAACAACTGTTCAGTCAGTAATATAACTCTTCTTTTCTGGCACTGTGTGTGTTAAACATGCTTTACGGGGACGCTGGTGTTTATGAGGACCTGTATACAGTAAATGAGCCTGAGGCCAAGTTTGCAGCTTTTGTCTCTGTGATACCCGACACGTGACCCATACATGCCTCAACAGGTAGAAACAAAGCTTCAAATGTCTCAGAGGAAAAGGGCAAGAATGGTATTTTTTAATCTTATGAACAGCGGAGGCAAAATCATATCTTATGATAATATTTGTGACCTTTTTTTTAACCTTTAATCAAGTCATGGCAGCTAAAACACAGACCTGGAGAAGAAGACTATCATTATGTGCAAAACAAATGGCATGCTGCCCCTTCAGTAAGGACAAAAATAAACAGAAAAATATATCTTATACACACATCTCAAAAAAATATCTGTAGCACTGTAGCTTTTCAGTCAAACTGGGCCGACTTATTAGAGAAATGTACCTCATTACATGCATTTCCACCAAATACTTTTGATATACTACTACTTCCTAATTTCTTTTGTCATTTCCTTTTCTAATCTGTCAGTGGTCGAACTGTTAAGTTTCACTATATGTATGTGTGTCTCACACAATGTCATGATAAGTAAAAGAGAAAACATGAATCAACAGATTTAATTTTATTCATATTTTATTTAAACAGGGGCAGCTAGCAATAAAAAATTAGCCTTTGCATAAAACAAGAAGAGATGACATGCACTGGGTTTCAGTAAGTTACTATTTTCCGCCAGTAGTCATTGTTGATCTTTGGGTCCCTTTTGACCCAGGAGGACAACAGAGCTATATAGCTATAGTATAATGTAAATGAACCATATTGACCATAATTTCCCCTAAATATGGGTAACACCTGTGGTAGTAAACTGGAATCAAGTTCGCTAAAAACATCTAACACAGAACTGGGTGATTATTTATACATTATGCTTTAAAAACAGTCAAACCAGACCTGGTCAATTTTGACCCAGGAGGACAAAAGTCACAGGAAGACGAATGGGAGGGATAAATAACTAACAATACACACTAGTATATAACCTATACCTATACCTATACTCAACAGTACAGTATGTCAGATTGTTCACATTCATGTTTGGACAAGAACAGTAAATA
Organism: Scomber scombrus; assembly: GCF_963691925.1. Lineage (NCBI taxonomy): Eukaryota > Metazoa > Chordata > Actinopteri > Scombriformes > Scombridae > Scomber > Scomber scombrus. Next base: position 24,546,505 of record NC_084984.1, read on the forward strand.
AAAATAAGATATTCTAGTGTTAGCAGTCTTTAACAACTCCATTTCTCCAAAGAGATTTCATGCAGCTGAAGATTTTTTTTTCATTTGATTCAATAGACCAACGCTGGTGTTTGCTGAGTAAGAAACCCTCATTCAAAATTCAATTGACATCTGTGGAAGGTGGCCGCAGACTTAGGCCAGAGGCTCTGCTTCCCAGCTGAGATTGTGTCGACCAACCTTCCACCAAACCTCACAATATGGTCGGCCTCACTCCAGCTCATCTACATCACTGAGCTCACAGTTCCCTGGGAGGATGCAGTGAAGGAGGCCTACAAAAGCAAGAAGCTGAGGTACGCAGAGCTGGCAGCTGATGTGCAACAGCTAGGCTCGACAGCAAAGGTCTGACCGGTTGAAGTAGGCTGTAGAGGGTTCATCGCCACATCAACATCAAAACTACTCCTGGAGATGGGAGTGCGAGGGAAGGTCCACCAGCAAGCGGTCAAAGAACTGGACTGCTGAAATGGGGAGCCAGTAGGGCTGGGTATCGGTACTCGATACCTTTAAAGTATTAACCAAAATAAATCGATACCAAGTAGTATCGAAAAGTCTCCTGTCAAACTATACTTGCAATCAATCCTTTTTCACCCAGAGCTAGAAAATTTGTATGGACTTGCTCACAGCCAATCAACGCAATCAAGTGTTCTTCAATTAATACATATAAATAATTTCAAGACTTTCAAAATGCATATGTGTAATAATCAAGTCATTTAGATGAGGTGTGGTTGCATTTTATGCAATTTAATGCTTCTATTCACATGATGGTCAATGAAGTACTCAACTGGTATCAGTATCACTAGGAGCCAGTGGCTGTGGATTAAGAGAAAGGACTCCACCTGGGCCCCCAAGTGAGCTTAGCATCTAAGGGTTGAGCCCAGGACGCCAGGATTCACTGACGAACCCTCTTGAGGTGTCATGGGCCTATCAGCGAAACTCCGTCGAAGGAGGACGTCCACTTAACAACCCAGAGGATGCCATCACTCACTTGACCATCCCCCAGAGTCCTGATAGCATGACTAAAGTGTGCAACTAATGGATAATAACATCTAGTCCTACACAATAGATCTGTAGTACTTTGAATAACTAACAATCCAGACTGAATATAACCTTATTCAACAGTACAGTATCACGTTGTCCACCCAACATGTTTAGACAAGGACAGTCATTTAAAAGAGGTGTTGCAATAAAACATTGACATTTGTAGTCATTTAATTTCGGGCTCTATTAATCACAACTGTCAGGCAGTTGCTTTTCTAATTCTTCCCTCGTTTCCTGGATGGCCTATCCCACTTTCGACCTCCTACAGTAAATGTCAGCTCTCCCTCTCTCTCCAGTGAATATCTTTTCGTGAGGCGTCATATCAATTAGATCTCCAAAACTTGGCTTAAAGTCTTTGCGCCGCTTGAGCCTCCCTGCCTAATCATGCTTGGACGCTTGCCAGTTGTACTTCCAAAAAAGGTGGTGCCACGGGGGATTATTTTTACCCCTTTAAACTGCCTAAAATACTTGTAGACTTTCCCTCTCTTCCTTCACACCAATAGTCCTGCAGGCTACAGACTCCAGGATCCTGCTGGTCTCTACTGTTCTTTTATTGGTTTTCTGCCTTCATTAGCCTTTGATTTTTAAGATGTCACAGTAGGAGAAGAACATGTGTATAAATGTGTGTAAATAATAAAACGACTAATGGCTGAATTAAAGTTAGCTTGCCTCAAGGTTTATGTATTAGTTAAACTTATGCTTTCCCATCTAGGACAAATCAAACTGTCTGCTGTCAAAAAGGCCTTCAGCAGACCTTCCAAACCACTGTGATGATACTGATATAATAATAAGACTGCAAGGGGATAGTTTGGTGAGACAGGCTTATTCATTTTCTTCAGAGGAGTTAGATTACAAGTTTGATACCATGATATGTGTCAGAATTGGAGCCATAGCTAGGAGGCAATCTTGACATAAAAAACAGTTCTGTTTAAAGCTCAAAACTATGCCAACCAACACCTCAAAGTGTGTTAATTACCACTTTGTAATAAATTTTAATGTTTAATCTATACACAAAGTAAATGGCTATTGTATTTTAAGAAGCGTTACACAGTGGAAGACCTTTGATTTGTGACTTTATGTCTACTTATTAAAGGATTTTACTGGTGATTCTCTATATTTGTCTTATTGTCAGTAAATCTCATGTTCCTCTTAATGTCCTACACTGTAAATGTGCACGATTCAAAGTTGGTTGACTTAATTCAGTCACAGGTTGTCCATTCAGTTCTTCGCTTCACAGCCATCCCTGGGCTCGTGTTACGTAAAAGTGGCAATCTCACACATCTTCATTTCTTTCTCTCATATGACATTAAGCAGTAATTTCAGGTGTGTTTTTTGGACCTCGCTCTCAGTGATCCAAACTGTCCCATCACGGATCAAGCGGATCATCCACTCTGATGAGTCACAAACTGCGCAGCTTGTGATTTGAATGCATGGTGTGAAAGTCGCCACCTTGTTCCTAATAATCATAATACTGCAAATGTAAAAGCTTTCATGAGCAGGCCACAGGCTCAGTCACCAATGTGTTCCCTAATTTGGTGATAGATAGTGACTTTGCATTTATTTTAATGAAAATCTTCGAGATTGTAATGATAGGTTTAAATGTGAGGAAAACAGACCACTGGTAATGAACTGGTACTGGTATCTAAGAGTCAGTATTGGTACTATGTCCCACACCTACCTGGCCTCTCTTAAACTCTGAATGATGTGATTGTTAGTCTTATAATATCACTGAATTAGTTGCATATTTAATAAGCAATGCTAGTAAATAAGTAAACTAAGTTCTGATAAACAAATGTGTTTTCGGTTTTTGGACTTTTTCTCTAATCTTTGATTTTTTCTGAAATATTGGATCATTTGAACATTTATTGAAATGAAATTATGTGAGAAGTTTAGAAGGAAAAATCACTATTTATTGGAGCTGTTAACAACTCATAGACATCTGAAATGTGAGCAGACTACACACTGCTTTTTGGTTTCATCTTTAACAATGTGTTGTATTTTAAAAGCTTGTTATATTATCCATTGTGTCAAATCTTCATCTGAAAAGTAACTAAAGCTGTCAAATAAATGTAGTGGAGTAGAAAGTACAATATTTCCCTCTGAGATCTAGAAAGTAGCATCACATGAAATACAGTAAAGTACAAATACCTCAAACTGTACACAGAGTACTAGTCAGCTTACTTTCCACCACTGGCCCAATCATGCATGTGATCCTGCTTTCAACCAAAACTGTTGCATGAATCTTAATAATAATTAAAAGCCAAACCACCACCACACTGAACTCACCTGCTGCTCATCCTCCGTCTCCAGCTTTGGTGCAGATGTTGCAGCTTCTCCTCCGCTGCTGCTGCTCGGAGCCTCGGCCAGCATCTCCAGGCACGCGGACCCCAGAGAGGAGCTCTTATGGTGGGACTGCACCAGTTGAGCCACCGTGTGCTTGATCGGGCTCGCGGTCTTCTGCTTGGAAGACGACTGCAGGGCCGTTTTGCCGCAGAGCTGAGCCTCCTTCGTCTCTACATCCAGCGGAGAGGAGAAGAGGAGGTCGGGCTGCGAGGAGGAGATCACCCGGTCCATTACGCTCTCCTTCCGCTTCATCTTCTTGAACATCCACATGCCTTTCTCCTTCTTGTCGTCGGGCTCTCTGGCGCCCAGCTTGGGGCTGAGCAGCGGCTTGGCTTTGGCTTGAAATTGTTTCCACAGAGTGTTTTGTGGGTTTGAGCAGCTCTCATTCTCGTCCACGTCGCTCCTCTCCATCCTCCGCCGCCGCGCACAGCTCCGCTCTCTGATCCGCCGTCAAACTTCCGCAGGCTGGGTGTTTGCTCCTCTAGCCGTGCACGGAGGTAAACACTGAAACACGGGCTCAAAACAATGTGGACATGTTTTCTGAATCCACTGCAGGCTCGTCCAGCCCCCTTTCCACGGAGATATTTACAAGCCGCGGAGGGCAGGGCATGGATCCATGAGGCAGGGCCGGCTTTAGCGTTTTTGTAGCCCTAATCCGCCCACCACGCCCCTAACTTTGAAGTACTGGCACAATGGCATCAGCTCCAATTAAAAACCTTTTGTAGTTATTTTTAGGTAGACTTATCAGGGTCTTTTGTGTGTGTGTGTGTGTGTGTGTGTGTGTGTGTGTGTGTGTGTGTGTGTTGCCAACTTTGGTTTAAAAGGAAATAATACAGTGTAATTTAATACTCCTAATACAAATCTTCAAGCAAAAGGGCTTGATTGTCCGTATCAAACATTAACTACATTTATTTTATATCTGAATGTACAGATAAAAAAAGCTATTAAAATTAACTCCTGTAAGCTTTTCAATATGTTAATTTGATTATTTCTTTTTCTTTTACTACACCTTTTACTCCCCCTGGTGTTAGATCACAGGTAACAGTGTTGTTAACTTGCTGTAAACAGTGTTGGAGAGTAACTAGTTACATGTAAAGACGTTACTTAATTTAATTAGAAAATAAATGTAAGTGTATTCTGTTACAGTTGATGAGAAAAGAATGTGTTATTAAATTACAGTTACTGATGAAAATGTTGATGATTACAAAGGAGGTTATATCTGAAGTCAGACCTTTAAGATTTTACTCAGGTTTTTTCCTCATTTTTTAATATTTAACATGTTACTGAATACATATATTGCTGTTTTTAATTCTTTGAAATCAATATTTTTATATAAATTTAGTAAATAAATCATGACGTGGGTTTATTTGGAGCACACATGGAGTCACAGTACCAATTAAACCCACTTTATTCATCAAATATCTTTATTTTATATTCCAAAATCTACATGAACTAATGAATACATTTTCAAATGAGAGATAAAGAAATGATCTCCCTTATAAATCATATCACTATCAATGAAAAATAGCTGGACTTAGATGTTGTTGCTTAAGGTGGAACACACCTAACAGCTGAAAACATTGGTTAGAAAATTTGAAAAGTCATCAAAAATGTAGATTCTTCTACACGCTTGGAGGGGGAGGGTGGTAGTCTTTAGTTTCTCAGCACTAGATGCAACTAAATCCTACAAACTGAACCTTTAAGACAACTGGATACCATTTTTCCAAGAGGCCATTTGCAGTACTGCAGTGTAAAAACCCTTTTAGCCACAAAAAGCTTTTTTTCAATATGGTAAATGGCACTTTTCTAGTCTTCAGACCACTCAAAGCACTTTTACACTACATGTCAAATTCCCCCATTCACACACATTCATACACCGTTTGTCGCAACCATCGGGAGCAATTTGGAGTTAAGTATCTTGCCCAAGGATAGATCGACATATGGACTGAACGAATCAAACCGCCTTTCTTCTGCTTAGTGGCCTTCACTCTACCTCCTGAGCCACAGTCTTCATTACCACCGTTATATACCCGTTGACATGACACCTCAAACTGCAAATAAGGTCATTTATGTCTCTCTGTTTTATGATTTTTTATGTTTTATGTTTTATATTTGTAAAACTGTCCCCAAAGCTAAAGCTGTAAAGTCAACAGGAGAATCACTACTGCACATTTTCAGTGAGCTGCAAACCTGAAAGCACGACACGTTTTTTGGCTCATGCACCACACAAGCAATTTTTTATGTGATTGAATCAAGCCCCCAGGAACAGCACTGTGAAGCCAATTATAGGGATTACGTACATAAAGGGACATATATACAGATTATGTACCCACAGTATAGTGTGTGTTCCTTGTTTTCTATATTCAGATGTATGCAACACAGGAGCCCGAGGCAAATTTCCCCTTGGTCACGATAAAGCGTATTTTATCTAATTTAGCTCAGAACTGCTGTGCCTGAACATAGCCTCACATAGCCACTAGCCTGTTTGTAGATTCTCAGTAAAAGGTCTTTGCCCCAAAAGACTAAATAAAGGCTTGAGATCTTATTATGGAGGATTTGAAGTTCCTTAATTCAAACAAATGGAACAAAATGAAATACACTGTTATCCGTTTCCTTTTCTCTGAATGCATTTACTTTGTCATAATTAAATGAAAAACATGTTAAATGACAATGATATAGCTTTTTGTCTCTTTTAACCATATTAAAGGAGCAGTGTGTAGGGTTTAATGGCACCTAGTGATCAAAATACTTTAAACCTGCACTAATCATTTTTTGTTTAAAATATTAAAAATGACTCAAATGACAATGAGTATGTGAAAGGGGTCTCTATAACAAACCTACAGAGATTTAGTGGAGAATTTAGCAGTTAAAGAGCCAGATATTTCCCCCAGGAGCTGGTGGAGACCAAACACAGAGCTAAAAGAGAGTGGATATTGTACTAACGTTCATCCAATTGAATGAAACATGTTCTCCATCAAAACATTAAAAGCCTATAAAATGTCAATATTGTGTTTTCAGCTTGCTCTGCTGCCCCCAAGTGGCCAAAAATAATAATTAATTCAACTTTTAGTCAGTAATTTAACTGAATTAATTTTACATTGCAGGGAGGAACGTTGCAACCTCCTCCCCTCCTCTTCTTCTGTATTTGTCTTGAATAATAGTTCACAATAAACAAATCTTCCAGATGTTGGGACAGTGTGGACTTTGAGACAACCTTCCCGTGCTTTTGACAAATTTGCATTAAAAGGACTTACAATCAATTCATGACAAAAAGTCAATTACACTATTATTAAATTAAACATTTAAATTAAACAGAATTATCTCCAACATTGATTAAAGGTCTTTGTGCATGTTTGAGTCCAGAGATACGTGGAAAAAACAACACTGTAAGAGGAAAAAAGCTTTATTTTTTGCCATGTAAACAAACAATATTATTATTACTATTATCATTATTATTATCATCATAATCATAAAGCATAGATTGTTGATATTACTGGAGTTATGGCAGTGTGTGTGGAGGCTTTACTTGAAGTGTATATTATGCACACAAACTTTAAAACATGTGCTCTGAACATTGACTTGGTTTTTATGTATGCAGATATCAGATAGATTTAATTTTCACAGTTATGATTGTACACTGCAATCAGCAAATTTTCTACTACTTTATTATCTACTGTAAGAAAGTGATTGTCTGAAGAATGCATGTATTTATAACAGCTGTACTGATGGCCTTAAACTCCTCATAATCAGAGATGGAGATGGAAAAGTTACTGACGGTATGCCACTGTTGCTTTGTTGTACTGTTTCTGACACTGTCTAAATTTCAACACAATCTCTTTGGTCACTGAAGCTCATCTTTCATCGTCTTTCTCTCCCGACTACCAACTTTCACCTGGAACAGCCCAAAATCCCTCAGTGTACAGAAGCCACTATTTAAATTAAGGGGTTGTAATTGATATTTATATATAACACCGCAGTCTGATCTGTCAGTGTATAATGTGGTTATGGCTCATAGTGATGAACCTACAGAGAATTATCAGAGGCTCTGCAGCTCCTCTCAGCTTTACAAAGCTTTATAGTTGAGTTTCAGCTCATTGTTTAACTGTCCGGCTGAAATTTTACTGTTTTGGTTCACTCTCAGCGCTCTCATAGCGTCGTTTTCAGAGAAAAAGATGCAACAAAAAAAAAAGTAGTAGTCGGCATTTAGCAGCTAAAGAGCCAGATATTTCCCTAATGAGTTGGTAGAGAGCTAAAAGACAGTGAATATTGGACTTATGAATAACAAATGAATGATAATGTTGGTCAGTTACTGCTGGATGTGGAAACAAGTTTAACATATCAACCTTTGTAGTGAAAACCTGATCCAAAGCTATGGCTTACTATTGCTGTTAGCCACATTAGCTATGGCTACACAGTGACATACCATCATCAGCATAAGTCAATAAGACGTCTCACATTGTGGTGTAAAGAGGTAAATGACAGTAAAACACGAGTAACATACTGTACTGTTCTTAGTGCTTAAAAGTCTTTAGAAGGAAAACCCACAGCAGCACTCACAATCACAATGATGAACCACCAACCAACCACCGTTCAGTCTCAGTGTAACTCTACACATCAGTGCCAACGAAATCAGTGCATAAACTAATAAGGGACTGTACATAAAACATTGGGGCTCGGTTCAAACCTTAAACTTCAGAAAACAACGTAATACCTTCGGGCAGACGATATAGAGTCCCTAACTGCAAACTCAACCGTTTTAAGAATTTATTTGTTCCTACCTCCATCAAATTCCTAAACAATGCTGCTTAAGGCCGAAGATTGCGCAATCATTTTATAGTGCTTTTAATATGGCGATCTTTTAGCATGTGTTTTTCCCATTGGTGTATGTATGTGTTGGGTGTAATATTATGGGATATGTGCAATACGGTTATGTAATTGTTGTTGGGATGTTAAGGCTGGTGATGTTTTGTTTGTTGTCATTGTGGCTGTCAAGGCATTTATGGCGCAGTTGCTGAGTCCAAGACAAATTTCCCTAAGCGGGACAATAAAGTATAAAGTATAGTATAAATGGAAAAAAACGCTTGTAGTTTTTCTTTTAAGTGTATTATGTCTTTTATTTTCTATTGTGTTTTATTTCCATATCCTTGGAGGCGGTGGGTTGGGTTAAGACTCTTTGAGTGTGAGTAAACATCTGTCCAAGTTTTCCTTTGTACCAAATATAATTTAATAAACAAATAGTGCTAGAATATCTTCCCCAAGCTGCTTAATATTTCTCACCCTTTTGTCTTCTATTGTACATCATTTAGTTTCTATGTGAAAGTTATTAATCCGTTGAAATTTTCCAATTTGTTTGTGCAGGTTTAGTTTATTTAATGGTAAAAATGAATTGTACCAACTCAGTAGTGTTATATTACTTATATTATTATTGATCTAATATTTAATAATTCTATATATCTAATAATTTATACTACTGTTGAAGGGAGATATTGCAGGAATTGTGTTATATTTGTTCTCTTGGTGTGACAGTTTAAAAAAAAAAAAGTGGGAAAAAAGTGAAAAATAATGTCCAATAGTTTGTGTACAGTCCCTAAATTAAATATGGTGCATTAGTGTTGAGTATTTCAACTTGGATATCTATCGAAATCTAAAGGTAACAAAGTGCATTTTACTATCTATTGCTAATTAGACTCACTTGGCTAATGACTGCAATAAAAAAGTTTAATTCAAGTTTAAATAATACTGAAAAAAAACATTTAAACTAATAAAATATCCAGCATGCTGTCATTCATCCATGCATCTAATGTGTCACATCTGAACTGTTCTCTGAAGTCTGAGCCGTGTGATTGATTTTCTCCCCCCCCCCCAAAAAACAAAAAATTAAAAGGTATTAAGGTGAGGGATAAAGGGTCACAGGTCCTGCTCATGCATCTGCTGCTGCATCTTCTGGAGCATCTGCTGCATCCTCCTCAGCTGCAGAGACGACGACACAACAGAGAAATGAAAAAGAGAAGAAGAGAAGAAAGGAAAGGAAGAGAGTTGGTTACATAACAACACATATGGGTCATCAATTCACATCAGAGTCCGTTATGTAATAGCTGCTTCGATGTATTATTCACTCTCCGAGGTTTAGAAGACTCCCTGTCTTGTTTCTTATTTCTTCACTCACTTCGTCATCTTTCATTTTGATGAGTTTCTCTGTCTCCGCGTCGGGTGTGGCGGCCAGCGGCAGGATCGGGATGGGACTCTCCACCCGCTTATCTGCGTTCATCTTACTGCAACAGATCAGATCACACAGAGACACTTCAGCTTCCCCCTGCAGCATGGAAATCAAGCTGCAGTGACAGGTAACAGGGAACAGGTATTCCTCATAGCCCTCACATACTGTAGCCCCTTCATAAAGATAAGTCTCTACAAAATCATCCATCAGTCACACATAAACAGCAGGATTGATCCTTAATGTTTTGTCAGTTTTGACACTTCCCATTCATGGAGAAATAAACATGAGCTATATTAAATGTGAAGAATGCAACAGTATTTTTTAAAATTAAATATGGGTCAAACACTGCAAAAATATGTATCAGCTGCACTCAGGTTTTTTTTTTTTTAAGAAGTTGAAATATTCCCCTTTTGTATATTCTGGAGCACATTTGGAGAAAAGTCATAGGGGTAATTTCAGGCTAAAAGTCAGAAGTATTTAGGGTGTTTTTACTGCTCTCAAATGTAAAAAAATGGGTCAAATTTGATCCTCAACAGTCGAGTTTCTCCGCTCCCATGACATCCCGGTGGATATAGCCAGGCGTCCCGGCTCTCCGTGGATAACCATCCCTGAGGGAAGGCGACGAAGACGGCGCAGGGAGAGGAGGCAGAAGAGAGGCTGCAGAGCAGGGGTGCTGGTGAGACTACGGAGGCGGCCACACAAACCGCTTCCCAGCATCTTCCTCACCAATGCAAGATCCCTCTCCAACAAGATGGATGAACTGAAGCTACAGGTTGCCACAAACAACATTGTGAAGAACAGCTGCATTCTGCTTTTCACAGAGACCTGGCTTCATTCATCCATTCCAGATGCATTTATTGAATTAGCGGGCTTCACAGTACACCGTCATGACAGGACTAGGGACTCTGGTAAGAGCAGAGGAGGGGGGTTATACATGTATGTGAACTACAGTTGGTGTACCAACACTAAGCCTGTCGCCAGTTATTGCTCCCCGGACCTGGAGTATGTAACTCTTAAATGCAGGCCCATATATCTACCTCGGGAGTTTATTGTTGTCATGGTAACAGCTGTTTACATTCCACCGGATGCAAATGCTAACTCGGCCCTGGGACATTTACACGACATCGTTAACTGTCAGCAGAGTATGTATCCTGAGGCTGTTCACATCATTGCAGGTGCATGCTGAGGGCTGTGAACCCGAGGAAAGCTGCAGGACCTGACGGCGTCTCTGGACGGGTGATGAGGGACTGTGCGGACCAGCTGGCTGGAGTCTTTAGCAAGATCTTTAACCAGTCACTGTCTCAGTCTGCCGTCCCTTCCTGCCTGAAGTCCTCCACAATTGTCCCACTCCCGAAGAAGAACAACACCAGCAGCCTGAGTGATTACCGACCAGTAGCTCTTACACCTGTCATTATGAAGTGCTTTGAGAAACTGGTCCGGAAGCAACAGCATCATTAAGTTCGCTGATGATACCACTGTGGTGGGGCTCATCTCTGGGGGGGATGAGTCTGCATATCGGGACGAAGTGGAGCAGTTGTCAGTGTTGTGCACAGAAAACAACATGGCACTGAACACTACCAAGACAAAGGAGCTGGTCATAGACTACAGGAGAAATAAAACGGACACTCTGCCCCTGCTCATTGGCGGGGACTGTGTGGAGAGGGTCACAGACTTCCGGTTTCTGGGCGTTCACATAGAGGATGACCTGACCTGGAGCATCAACACCACTGCTATCATTAAGAAGGCAAAGCAGAGATTGTACTTCCTGAGAGTACTCAGGAATAACCAACTCTCACAAAAACTGCTTGTGTCCTTTTATTGTTGCTCCATTGAGAGCATTTTGACCTACTGCATGTGTGTGTGGTTCTCTAGCTGCACAGTTGCAGAGAGGATAGCGCTCCAGAGGGTCATCACCACAGCCCAGTAGATTATCGGCTGCCCTCTCCCCTCCCTGAAAGGTCTGTACAGTTCCCGCTGTTTCAGGAAAGCTCGCCATATTCTCAGGGACTCATCTCACCCAGGACACTCGCTGTTTGAGCTGCTGCCCTCAGGCAAACGCTACAGGACATTGAGAGTACACACAAATAGATTACACAACAGATTTTACGCTAAAGCCATAAATGCACTAAACTGCATTAAATAATGGCAATTATTTATTTATTTTTGTTTCTGCACTTTAAAGACGGCATCTCAATTTCGTTGTGTTTTGTACAATGACAATAAAGACTTTCTATTCTATTATATATATATTTTATTCTATATGTAAAGGCTAAACTGTGAGCAGAGACTATTTTAAACACTAAATCTATGTTTTGTATGTCGACTGCTAAATAGAAACCTTTTTTAAAATGATTCTGATGGCATTTGTAGACAAAAAATTAGACAATACAGGAAATTATTGCAGAAGTCATGTGTTGATTATAACTACTAATGTCACTCCCACACTAACACTAAAGGGCACCAACATCAGAAATGTTCAAATTTCACACATAGTGGGAAGTGGCAGTAAGTTTAGTAGTCCCATTAAATAAGCTCTTCCTGATTTGTTTCCACTCTAAAATGACTCTGAATATCGTCGTCTACTGGCTGCTAAACTCCAGATGAGAGAAGAGAGGAGCTGGTAAAAACTACAAAACCACACTTAGTCAGGACTTATTCTGTTTTTCAATAAAGAGGTAATTTACCCAGCAAAAAAAACCCTAACCCTAACTGTTATAATAAAATAATATTTCAGGTTGTTGACATTTTAACGGTCAAGCAGAAACCTCCATCATATCAGAGATGGATGACACTCAACTCACACTTAATAAAAGGTCAATATGAGCCCCAAGTTATAACAAAACAACACATGTACTCACACACACTTACCCTTTCACACACACTTACCCTTTCACACACACTTACCCTTTCACACACACTTACCCTTTCACACACACACACACACACACACACACACACACACACACACACACACACACACACACACACCTGGTCATGGTCTGGATGCACTGAGCTCTGTAGTTCTCATAGTGACAGTCGCTGGTGAGATCCTTCAGGTCGTGCATGTGGCTCCTTATCAGCATCGTCCTCAGCTTCACGAAGTCGCAGTGGGACGGGTTCTCCACTGCACACACACACACACACACACACCGGAATATTAGCGTTGTCATGGTAACGGGAGATTGATAGACAGATGCAGAGTTCAGTTTTAGTTTTAGTCTCGTACCCTCCACGATGCCCCAGGGGTAAAGCCTCCCTCTCACTCGCTGACCTCGGGCCTCTACCACGGTGTTGCTGCCGATCACTGCGAACGGAAAACTCTCCTACATCACAAAAAACCAGACAAAGAGACACAGGAAGCACTCGTTTAAAGATCATTTAAAGAAGGAACGTATCGTGCACATTTACAGGTTTGCATTTACAGTCTGGAGTTCTGCTGGAATAAATCTCTATAAACAGATATCTGAAAAAACACAATCTGAAGGCAACAGGATGAAATTGTGTTATCGGAAGCCATCTGGTTTCTTTTTTATAAATGACAGGAAATCATGAAAAACATAACTTTAATTAACCTTTGTGTCGTCCTCCAGGGTCAAATTGACAGTTTTGACTGTTCCTTCTTTCCTCCCTTACTTCCGTCCTTCCTTCCGTCTGACCTTCCTCCCTCCTTCTCTTTCTTTCCTTCCTCTCTCTTTCTTCTCTTTCTTCCCTCCTTCTTTCCTTCCCTCCTTCCTTTCTTTCCTTCCTCCCTCCCTCCTCTCTTTCTTTCCTCCGTCCTACCTTATCATGTATAAATGTGATAGTTTTTAGATTACAAATGTGGCATTAAACTGATATATAATAGATTTAGTGGTGAAAGTATTTAAAACTGCATTTTGAGAGACAAAATGTACAGAAAATATGACTAAACATTTAAAGAAATTACTTAAATTACTCATTTTCTTTGGTGGCTTTCCAATAAGATGTCTGATGTGATGTTGGAAGTATTAAAATCCTGGCTTTGGCCTTGCAGTTGCTCAAATTTATGTAAACCCACATATCATATTTATAGGTTTAAATTGACTCGTTGTATAAAATCTTAATTAGGGCTGTAACTAATAACTATGTTCGTTATCAATTAACATCAACTACTCAAATACCTTGTTATGTCCAACAACCAAAAGATATTCAGTTTACTAAAGAAACCAGCAAATATTCACATTTGGGAAGCTGGAATCAGAACATTTGTATTTTATTTTGATTATTAAAATAGTTGGCGATTAATTTTATGTCAATGGACTAATCGGTTGCAGATCCAATCTTCATCTGTAGACTAACTATAACTACAACTGTCAGATAAATGTAGTATAAATATACAATAGTAGAAAACTGTAACACACAAGGACAGTACAAGCATCTTCTAACATGCGGCTGCATGAATCAGACTCACCTTCAGCTCTTTGTCCTGCTGCTTGAAGTCCTCGTCCTCGTCTTCGTCAGAGTCACCGAACTGGTAGATCTTTATGCCGTACTTATCTATCTCTTCCCTCAGCTAAGAAGACAAAACACACACACACACACACACACACACGCATATACACAAGAGAGACGGGATGGATAACAATAGAAACACACACTCATCCTCCCACTGAGAGCTAAATTTGAACAGGAAGTCAGTGCCCTGTATGAAAGCTTTAAAACGTACACGTCTGACTCATCCAGCAGTACACTGAGCCGAGATGAACCCAAATCTGTTGCAGTGTTTAATTCTTATTTCCATACTCTAACACTCAACATTGTACCAATTAATCCAGAATGTCAATATATGTATATTTATATAAGGTAAAGGTATTTTATTTATCTCTGAATTTAACCTACACTAAGCAGTGGGCAGCCGTAAGTTATATATAATTTAAAGCCACCACAAAAAAACACTTGGTTAGGATTAAGGTTAAAACTGTAAAATGTGGTAAAAATGTCCCGTTTAAAGGCACTTAAATGACTAAATGATGGTCAAAAAGGTTGTTTGGTTGGTGGTCTTGTCACAGCCCCTTTGGATGTCTTTTAGGGCCTGTGCTGGTCACTCGGGTGTCTCTCTTTCTCTCTGTCTCTGTCTCTGTCTCTCTCTCTGTCTGTCTCTCTCTCCTCAGATCCTGAGCTGATTGGAGCACGGGGCTCTGATTAGATGCAACTCAGTACACCTGGCCAATGTCCTGTGGGGTGGTGATTAAAGCCGAGTCTCTCTCATTTGGTCGGTCTCGCTCCCTGAGGACAGCAGCGCATTTTTTTCCTTGTTGGCGTTACTCTTTTGTTCAGTTATTCTTTTGTTGCACATTCAGTTTAGTTTTTAGGATTATTGTAATAAATTAAATATTTATTTGGTATCTTTTAAACCGTGTGCTTCCTCCTATTTTGATACGGCCTTTGAGCCAGGTCGTGTCAGTCTTGAACAATGCTTTTCTGCTGCTTGTGCAATTTTTTTGCCAACAAACTATCAATCAATACACCTCCTAATAATCAGGAACAATGACCTCATAATAAATAAAATAAAGTCATATTTATATTGATGCCATCCGAAGTGCGTCAATTCCCGCCGTCACTTAAATTCAGTGGCGTGAAATGAGACACAAAAGGCTCAAAATGTGTTGTGATAACATGTTAAATGACTTAAAGGTGCACTGTGTAGAATTTAGTGACATCTATCGGAACAAACTTGGCAGACATTGAATATAACATATTTATAAGTATGTTTTAATTAGTGGTGAATCACAAAAAATAAGAATTTATGTTTTTTCATTACCTTAGTATGAGTCCTTTACATCATAGGGGAGCAGGCAGAACGGAAAAACCAAATATTGGCTCTAGAGAGGGACTTATTGTGTTTTTTATGATTTTTGTGACCATTGTAGGTTCTGCTTCTCCTCCTTACTTGGAAAGGGAGGAAGTCGGGTATTCAACTGGTTGCAATCTGCAACCTCACCACTAGATGGCACTAAATCCTACACTGCACCTTTAAGAATTTGGCGCCATTTGATGAGACCAGGCTGGACACACACACAAAATAAATATATTTAAGACCAATCATATTCTTACTAGAGTTAGTTTGTCATTTATTTTTAGCTACTGGATATATTGCCATGAAAATGTAATGAGACATTAATGTTCCCTAGACAATGTATTTGTATTACTTTGGTGAACTTTAAATTTGTCCAGTACCACAGCTGCACTTTGCGTTTAGTGCATGCTAACGTGCTAAACTAAGATGGTGAACAAGGTAAACATAATACCTGCTGCACATGAACATGTTAGGATGTAAGCAGGTTAGCATTTTGCAACGTACAGCCCAGGCAGGGAGTTCCGGTCCTCTGAAATGATGCCAACACGGAAGCAACTTAAAACTGCATTCTATCAAAAGGCCACCAGGGGGTTTTGGTGTCAAAAGGACTTCCGTCTCTATACAAGTCAACGGAGAATTCACCAACTTCTCACTTGATTTCTAACCTCAGTAAACATTTTCATAATGTGTTTATGTCCTCAATCGCTAGTTTAAAACCTTCTTCAATGCAGTATGATGTTCATTTGTGAAATTTTGGCCTCCTTGATTTTATATTTGACGATAAAGCAGGTTATGCATTAGGGTGTGGCTACGTCGTGATTGACAGGTTGATTGGTTCACAGGTTCAGGAGGGCGGACAGATAGACTGCAGGAAATAGCCATGAACTTGTTTCACACAGACAGTTTTGTGGTTATAGTTAGTCGTAACAGCTAACTTGGTTAGCATCACCAGGTTGCCGGTGTAGACTGTGGTAGATCCAGCCCTCGCAACCTCCCCTGCTCCTTCCTCTTGCTCCTCCTGATGCCCATATAAGTAGAATCCGTGTTTTTATTTTTCCCGGCATGCACCTGAAATTTTCAAGATGGCGCTGCTCAGATCCGAAACTATTGGCCTCCGAGCAGCAGTCTACAAACCAATGGGTGACGTCACAGATGTTACGTACATTTCTTATATACAGTCTATGGTTAGGATGTAAGCATGTTAGCATTTTGCAACGTACAGCCTCACAGAGCTGCAAGCATTACTTGAATACCGAGCAGCATAAAAAGGTGCAGTGAGAGATGAAGGTCAAAATCATAAAATATATTTGGGTGTAGCAGTCAGCATTGTTGGTTATGGATTATTTATGAGATCTACATGTGAGATATTTAAGGTCTTACCCGCTCTTTGAGTTTCTTTATCTCGGTGGGTGTGAGGCAGTCCGCTTTAGAGATGAGAGGAACCACGTTAACTTTATCCTGAAGAGCTTTCATGAACTCGATATCAACCGGACGAAGCCTTCGGGAGGAGATGAACTTTACTCAACATTTTAATATATGCATTTACATAAATACTGTGTGTGTAATACTGCAGTGAGTTTATTACCCGTGTCCAAACGGAGGTATGAAGTAGAGGCAGCAGTGAACTCTGTTGTCCAGGATGTTCTTCCTGTTGAGTCCGCTCTCGTCTCTGAAATACTGCTCAAACTGCTGATTAATGTAGTCTGTGACGGGCATCCAACTACAAAACACAAGCATGTATGTGTAAGATAAGAAGATCAATATCAGTCTGGTGTATGTACGTTAAATATGGAGCGAGCACCCGAAGGAGATCAGGTTAGCTTAGCATGAAGAATGAAACGGCTAGCTTTAATCTGTCTGAAGTAGAGTTATCTAAAAATTAGCCAAAACATGTTAAAGCTTCCTGCATATATGATGTCACTTCCTGGTGTGACTTTTTAGTGATGAGAATTTCGTCTCTTTTCAGTGAGCCAGATCATTTGGCTCAGTTCGGCTATTTCGCCCCCAAACGGCTCTTCATTAATTACGACTTCTGGCTTTTATAATTCAGTCAAATTTAACATTTGTTCCACCTATGATTGGTGTGTGTGCACTAAATTATTCAGTGCAATTATGCTAGACTTAATAATTTCCAGATTCCTATCATTTTTAAATTATGTTTAGTATAAAAATATTAATGTAAAACACCAGACACTATTACAACTGCATTTAATAGTTTATTTATGTTAAATGTTCTAAATTTGATTTTTTTTTTTTTAAACTATCCAAAACAAACACCAAATCAAATCACACTAAAAATGGTTAATGTTACATAAATTATGTGCAAAACAGCAGCATCAAACCGTTTTAAAGGTGGAACAGTGTAAGACTGGCTTTAGGGTAGATTGGCATTAAGAAAGACACTAAGTAAGTGTCTCAGCTTAGAGGGGCTGATCTAGTTACTTCCCTCTGTTATTATCTGTCCTTAATATTCCATGTTGTAAATTAGATAGAAGAAAATATTAAAAACCATTACAATCTGAGTCTACTGGCAGCAGATATCAGATCCGCCACATGGCCTTCGTCTGTTTTAACTGTTCCTTTATTCCTCCCTTCCTTCCTTTCCGTCTGTCCTTCCTCCATCCTTCTCTCTTTATTTCCTTACTCTCTCTTTCCTCCATCCCCCTTTGTTCCATCCTTCTGTCCTTCCTTCCTTCCTCCCTTCCTTCTTTCCTCCCTCCCTCCTTCTCTCTTTCTTTCCTTCCTCTTTCCTCCCTTCCTTCTTTCCTTCCTCCATCCCCCTTTCTTCCATCCTTCCTTCCTTCCTCCGTTCCTTCTTTCCTCCCTCCCTCCTTCTCTCTTTCTTTCCTCCCCCCTACCTTCCTCCCTCCCTTCTTTCCTCTGTCCGTCTTTCCTTCCTTCCTCCCTTCCTCTTTTCCTTTTTTCCCTCCCTCCCTCCTTCTTTCCTCCCTCCCTCCTACCTTCCTTCTTTCCTTCGTCCTTCCTCCCTCCTTTCCTTCCTTCTTCCTCCCTTCCTTCCTCGAGGATAACAGGAGGGTTAAATTTTTTGTGTGTGCCTTTCTTCTTAGTGAATTATTACAATTAACAACAACAACAACAACAACAACAACAACAACAAAAAGCAGGTCGTCCATGGGAGCCGACTTGGTCACAACCGACACATGACTAGTAATTTTACAGCACAAGAGGCTCTACCATCACCCTGATCCATATAATAATACCAGCCCTTTAAAGATGTGTGTCTGTCTTTAGTAGATATAGACAGTAATGAAGTCAGAAAGTTACATTGTAACTAACACATTGTTAGTTTTGGTCTTTTAATGATATGTGCTTACAATAAGAAAAACATAGACTAACATCAGTCTAATCCTTTAAAAATTATAGTTCCTAACACTGTTTACTGCAAACAAAGAACCCTTGCTTGCTCTAGAGTGTTAGTGCTGGTAAGAGCTTGGTGGGCTGTTGTTGCAGTTTCTTTTATCTAGATGTTGAATAGAATAAGTGGAGAGTCTTTTTTATTCGTATGTGGGTGAGAGACACAGCTGAAAACACAGGGTTAGATAAGTGTTACTGTATGTAAGGGGGGAGTTATTTCCCTCAATGCCTCGATCACAAAGTGAAAGCTTACCACTCTGTGTTGTTGACAGCGTCTCCAAAACCGGGAGTGTCCACAATCGTGAGTTTCAGTTTCACTCCTTTCTCCTCGATGTCCACTGTGTGCTTTGTGATCTCCACAGTCTGACTGATGCGCTCTTCAAAAGACAGAGGAAACAAACATGTCATTAAATCTGAACCGCGATCGTAGAGATATGAGAAGGTAGAAGGCTCAGAGAAGTCTGACTGACAGCTGACTCACCTTCAGCATTGAGCAGCTTTCTGTCTTTATGCAGATCGGTGAGGAACAAGCTGTTCACCAAGGTGGATTTACCGAGGCCGGACTCACCTGTAACACAAAGGAAAAGACCGTTTTCAGTATTGTTTGGATGCTTTTAGTCAATATTCATAACTCTGATTAACCCTTACAAACTGTGTGAATCAAATTTGACCCATTTTGACATATAACAGCTTGTAAAAACACCCCAAATGACTTTTCCTAAAGTGGCCCAAAATACACAAAAATGAAAATATCTTGTTCTACTTTTGTATAGATGCTACAAATATTTGTACATTGAGGCTGTTCTGGGTCAAATTATCTCAGTATCTTTTGACATGTGTTTTAGTGAAATGAATAGTTAATAGTTTTAATAAGATAGTAGTTATGAGGATTTCTTTTTATGATGTAGCAGTGAAGACTGGTGGCTCTAATGGTTATACAATAAACCCCACAGTTCCATAAAGTTCTGCTCATTTTCACTTTACATATAAAATAACATTTCAATCATTATTGCTATGTTATATTTTCATGTCTTAGGTAAAATAGGACATGATATTGTGTGATAGGAGCTGTTTAGTGGTGTAAAAGCTAAAAAATACACTCTCTCTGCTCTCTGAGACATTAATCAAGGTTTAATCACATTTATTGATCAGTCAGATCGACTATTAATGCTTTCTAAACACATCTGTGGTTCAACATTTGGTATAGACACTTTTTATGTGGAGAACAAACTGCGGGGATAGAATATGAACAGTATGTAAGGGTTAAGCTCGTAGGTTTTTTATAAGAAATGAACTCCAAAGTTTTAAGTTGAAGATACAGGACAGTGCAAATGTTTAGAGTCTGTTATTACACCGATTAATGTAATGTGCTTTTGCTACCACTAGGTGGCACAAAAAGGTATGAATGAGGACAAGGTCAAAGTTAAGCAGAATGAAGTGATATGAGGATGTAGGGTTGCAGGAGGTTAAATCTAACCTCCAAGCACGTTTTGTTAATAGCATCCAAACAGGTTTATTTAGAAGACAATAACATTTTAATTTCATGTAAATGTAGAAAAACTGTACTGTAAGGCAAGGCAGCTTTATTTATAAAACAAAATATTAAACAGTAAAAATTGGAAACATTAAAACATACAATTAAAAACTAGAAAACCCAAAAATATTAAAAAGAAAACAGCAAAGAAAACAAAAAGCTAGACTAAAGACTGCAGCACAAGAAGAATATTTCCTGCCTTCTACATTGATCGTTAGCCGATGAGGAAGCTAACGTTTTGCCAGGCAGGTTAGCTTCTGCCTCAGTTCATCATCATAGTTATAAGACCATAATAATAAGATCCTTTACAGAGTTTATCATTTAAAACAATTCAGCTGGTAACATCGGAAAGTTTTCAGCCAACTCATGGTGTTAGCGTAAATTAGCTAGCTAGCAACAGCTGATAAAATTGGCTAACGTAATTTTAGGCGAAAAAATCAGCCAGAAATTAAGTTGTTTTTCTCTACATCTGTTTGAAATCAGGGACCCATTGTTTCACAGCAAATCTGCCACCGTTATCACTGCTTACTGAATAAAATAACTTTTTTTTATGTTGTTGAGTAAAAACTAATGTCCAGTCTATAAACAGCACACATACACATTGTTGTTGTTGTGCTCCACCAACACTCAGACACATTCAGATCTAATTTCAGCGGCCAGACTCAGACACACTCTTAGAAATTTAATTTGACTCAGATATCACATCGATGTTTTTTATTTTATTTATTTTATTTTATTTATTTTTTGCTTTCCAGACGTAATAAAAAACATGATATCCCACAAATGGGACTTTGGACGCAAGTCTGAACATAAAGCTTTGATCCTTCCACTGATTATAAGAAATTAGGTCACAAAACGTAAAAATCAATCCAGCTCTCATTGTAATGGAGAACTTAATGGGGTCAAAACTGTTTAAAAAGATGCGTGTGCCCTGAGCGCGTTTAATGGGTTTAAAGTGTAATTAAATATGTTGGGGCTTTGGAGCTTTTGTTACTTACATTCAGTGATCAGTATGTACATATTCACACCAAGAAAGTGCTATTTATTTAATAGTAATTAAAGGGGTGGGAGAAGGTTGCAGAAGGTTGATTATGGACTCATGTATGGGGGTGCAAAAGTGACACAGGAAATAAATTATCAAATAATAAATAGATTAATTAATTAAATAAAAAAAATAAATACCTACATTTCAAATTTGTCAAGAAAACAAAAAAATAAAATTTGCCAAAATAAATAAATAGTGACACAGGAAATAAATGAACAAATAAAAAAATAGATTAAAAAAATAGATAAATAAATACATACAAAAAAACAAATAAAAAGTTGCAAAAAATAAATTAGTGTGAAATAATTAAATTATAATAATGTATATTTTGGTATTTTCTTCATTTATTTACACTTTTTAATTTCATTATTTATTTAAGTATTACATTTATTCTATTGAACAGATTTCTAATACATATATATAATAATTTGTATAGTACATGTGGAAATAAATTAAGAAATTTGAAAAAAATTATAATGAATAACATATTTACTTAATTATTGTTTTTGGCTAAATTAAGATGAGTTTCTCTACCTTTAATACATTTTTAATTATACAGTTATGTGTTTGTGTGTATGTATTAATTATTTAATTAATTGATTTATTTATTTATTTTGAGTGTCATGTTTGAGCCTCCATACAGAAGCTCATACACATTTGACACACATTATTTATTATTTATTTTATTTTTATATTTTATATATAACAGATTTTTAATAAAAGTATATAATAATTTGTGTAGTAAATGTGGAAATAAATAAATATTAAACATTTAAAAATAATAACTAATAACATAACTTTTATTTACTTATTTATTCTGTATGTATTAATTAATTAATTTATTTTCAGTGTCATGTTTGAGCCTCAATACACACATTCAGAGTTAATTAAAAACCCAGAGTAGTGACGTAGCAGCGTTTCATCTCAGCTGATCATCTCGTCTCACCTGCCACCAGGAGAGTGAAGTCAAATCCTTTCTTCACCGACTTCCTGTGCACCTGGTTGGGCAGCGTCGCAAAACCAACGTAATCTTTTTCCTGGAAACACAAAATAAATAAGTAAATAACTAACAGAGTGAGATGTGAGATGTTAGAGGCTCAGCAGCAGCCAGAGAGTTGGGTCAGATCTTCCCTCAGTCGCTGTGTTAGTAGGACATTTCCCATGATTCCCTCTTAATGTTTTATTAAAGCGTGGCCTGCAGTTCGGCTCCCAGAGTATTCATAATACAGTATGGCAGGCAGCCACGGACACAAGAGGAAGGGGGGAGGGGGCGTGTTCAGTGACCGTGATGATGCAGAAGCAGAAAGAAAAGCTGGAGGAAAAAGGGCTAAAACTAACCTTCATTCTCATTACTGATGAATCTGCCACCTGCCTTTTCTATTAATCTATTAAAAACTGAGTCGTATTATCAATAAAATGTCTGTAAAATGCTCTTCATAAGTTCTTTAGATGTCTTATCTTGTCCACAGCTCAGACAACACTTCATTATTATTGTTAAGAAAAACTGATGTAATTCTTTGGTTCTGGCTCCGTAAATGTGAATATTTTGGGTAGAAGACAAAATAAGACCATTTTAGGATGTCATCTTGGGCTTTGGGAAGATTTTTCACCATTTTCTGACATTTTATAGACAAAATAAGTAATGAATTAATCGAGAAAATAAAAAAGGCATTAATCAGCAGATGCAAATAATCATAACTTGCAGCTCTTATTCAGTTTACCGTCACAGAAGAGACAGAAAACCAGCGTGTTCAGTGACCGTGATGATGCAGAAGCATAAATGTGCAGCTGAGAAGAGACGAAGAGAGGGAGAGCTGGAGGAAAAAGGGCTGAAACTAACCTTCATTCTTTATTAATCTGCCATCTACTTTGTCTATTAATCTATTAATTTATCAGTTGTATTATCAATAAAATGTCTGTAAAATGTCCTTTATAATTTCCCACAGCATAAGTTTACTTGTTAGGATGTCTTATTATCTCCAATCAACAGTCAACAGCTTAAATATTCAGTTTAGAGCATAAACACAGTTTCATAAACTGATTGGACTGAATTAGATATTTGAGGATGTTTATCTTGATCTCTGGGAAATGAACGGACAGTTTTTCATTATTTGTTGGACGCTGGTCAACGAGGAGACAAACAGGAAAGAAAGGGAGGAAGAGAGAGAGAGAGAGAAAGGTATGACAGGCAAGAAAGTTCCTGACTGGAATCGAATCCAGTGTTTGACTTTTTAAAGACTAAATATGAATCAATTAATAGAAAAAATAAGTTGATAATGATAATAATGGTTACCTGCAGCCCTAATCTGATTCTTTTTCAGTTCTTTAATTAATCCACTGACTGCAGACTGGTTTAATAACTCCTCCCATGATGCATTTCAGCCTGAGGATATAGCAGAGTGCTTTAGCTGGACTACTTAGAGAGTTCTGCATAAAGGTCAGTGATAAATAAGTGTTGGCAAGATGAGCAATTCAAAAATCAGTTAAAACTAGTTTTAAAAGCAGCATCAGGTTTGTTCAAATGTACATTTAGTATTTTTGTTGGTTTTATATAATTTGAAATGACATTTGCACCATTTTTTACCAAAAGTAAGACTGAATGCTCCTGAAAATGTCAAATGGTGTAACCAAAAAAGAATGATAAATATTACATATTTTATCCACCTAGAAAGGAAGAAAGAAAGAAAGAAAGAACAAGTAGGAGGAAAAGGAAAGAAAGAAGGAAAGAGGAGGAAGAAGAGAAAGAAAGAACAAGTAGGAGGAAAAAGAAAGAAAGAAGGAAAGAGGAGGAAGAAGAGAAAGAAAGGAGGAATAGGAGAAGGAAAGAAAGAGAAAGAAAGAACAAGTAGGAGAAAAAGGAAGAAAGAAGGAAAGAGGAGGAAGAAGAGAAAGAAAAGAAGGAAGAGGAGAAGGAAAGAAAGAAAGAAAGAAAGAACAAGTAGGAGGAAAAAGAAAGAAAGAAGGAAAGAGGAGGAAGAAGAGAGAGAAAGAACATGAAGTTGGAGGAGGAAAGAAAGATAAAGGAGGAAGAAGAGAAAGAAAGAAAGAAACAAAGAAAGCAGTCAGGTTCCTGATCTCCATGATTCCCCAGATGAAATGTAATATTTAGAACAATTGTATTTCATTACCTTTATTTAATTGTTTTTAAGCAAGTTGAATTATTTGGTACAAAGTTTTTATGGTTACACCACTTAGACATTTTTGCCATAATCCTCTAATATATTCTCTCAAAATGGATTAAAAGCAGAAATTTGATGCTGGGTCCACAAAAAAAGAATGTGTGCAAGTTATTCATACGTTTATTTTCACATTTTAACCCTTTAAATTTAAACTAAACCACATGGACCCCTGTATGTATGTAAGGAGGTGTTGGTGTTTCTTTCTCTTTGGTTTTGTCTCTGGATGTAAGTGACTACTCCCCCCCCCCCCCCCCCCCCCCCCCGTCTCTGTCGCCGCTCTGACTCAGACGCTGCACTGTCGTCCAACAAGACACAAAAAAACCATGAAGATGAAGAGAGAGGAAAAAGAAAATAATTATGAAACTGCTCCGTGGGCTTTTTTGGGGGGATGTAAAGTATCTAAAAATAAAGATGCTCACAGTGAAGGCGGTGATGTTGTAATGACTGTGATGTTTTTTCACCCTTGATCCTCCATAGATTTTGGATCCAAACCAACAATGAACTCATCTACTAACAAGTATTGTGTGTGTATCAAAGTCTGATGTATCTTATTCCTCCTTTAGTGTCTGAAAACTATTAAAATACGTCACAAACACAATATGTTCCTTTATTATAAAGAGTTTGGGCCCATTAACCTTTAACATTTAAACAGCTAGAATCTGAATTTTGTTTTTGTTTTTTGCTTTGAAATTGAAACCATTTTCATTGTGAGTTTTAAATACTGTTTACCTTAATCCTTACATACTGTTCAGGGTCTAATCTGACCCATTTTAACATTTGAGGGGGAAAGAAACACCTTAAAAACTATTTATTTTAGCCATTAATTTAATAACCTTTCCTAAAGTGACCCAGAATATGCAAAAAAAACAAAAAAAAGGAAATATTTCGACTTTCTAAAAAAAATTGTGTGCTCATGTATTCACATTTAATATAATAAATTGAAATTGTTATATTTCTCCATTAATACAAAAAGGCATATTACTCTTTCTCTGCTCTCTGAAAGCTTAATTTAGGATTAATCACCAATTTATTAAAGACTGATGATGATTTATGATCCCAAAATTATATAAACAGACTAATTATAAGGAGATATTGTGAAATATGCCAGTATATTAACAATGTATAAGGGTGTATAACATAAGGGGAAAAGTGCATAAAGTAAATATCAATAATCATTGTTCAGAGTGACTGTGACTCAGCTCGATGCTCCAGCTGTTAGAACCAGTGTTTGCAGATGTGTGCAGATGTTACAAACTACAGGTTTTATACAGTACACGTGAATGCTTCAACTTCCGGGTTTTAATTTACAGCCATGCAATTAAAGCAGGACGCTGTCAATCTTAATCTGTTTTATTTAAACCCAGTGCGTGCGTGCCTGTGTGTGTGTGTGTGTGTGTGTGTGTGTGTGTGTGTGTGTGTGTGTGTGTGTGTGTGTGTGTGTGTGTGTGTGTGTGTGTGTGTGTGTGTGTGTGTGATATGAGACGTTTAATGACAGTCAGGACAAAGCTCTACTGTAATAATACAAATAGAATAAAAGCATTATCATCGTTGTGTGTTCGTGTTGTGCATCTCTCACCTCTCCATCATCTGTGGCGCGAGGAGGCAGCAGTCCGGGTTTTAAGAGAGGAGAGAGAGAGAGAGAGATCAGCAGCATCCAGCGGTGTGCACGAGCAGAAAACAAGGGGATAAAATGAGTAAAACCAGCCTGTTAATCGACGCTTTAATGAAGCATCCAGCTGTTTCTTACCTGACCGGGGCGCGCGGCTCCTGAACCTGCTGCTGCTCGTCATCTTGGACTCACAGTTGGTGGGAAATGCGTCCAAACTGGAGGAAGAGGCGGGTCTGGTCTGGACTGGACTGGTCCCTCTGGTGTCTTTCTTTTTGTTTTGTTTTTTGTAATAAATAAAGATGTGCACAATCTTTTATTAAACCACCACAAGAGGAAGAGGAAGATTCATCCGCTGATATGTGCAGGAATTAATGTAAATGTAAAGAAATGAGCGCGTGGATCATGATTCAGCTGAGGACGCAGACTGATGCTGAGTGTGAGCTGCTTTTATTTTTTTTATTGTGTGTAAAACTGTGTGCAGTTCATGTGAAACACCACAGGGAGGCGCTGTTACTCTGCTACTGCTCCTCCTCCTCATCATTAGTGCTGCAGAGACTCCACAGATGTTCCAGATGTTGCTGCTCGGTGTTTATTGGCTTGGACTTTTTTTTATCTTCTGTACCCTTTATTTCTAAGGTGTTTATATGTAAAGATAGATTAATAAATTAAATTCAAATTGACAGCATACAGTGGGAAAAAGTAGCTTCCGGTGAAAGTGTACTAAAAAGAATAGAATCAACTATAAATAAAACAAAATAGGATAAAATAAATCAATAAAACACTAAATACAGTAAACTGGAATATATAAATGTGCAATAAGCAGAAGTTCCTGAGGTTATATGGCATGACATCACGACCGAAACATGGGATGTTTTGTTATAAATAAAGTACATTGAGTTATTAACTAATATGTTATAGTAATGTTTGGTTTAATGTGTATTAAAACTAATGAATCCTGAAGTTTGAAACCAGTTTGATCAAGTTTATGTTCTTTACAAAGAAAAATCAGATTTAAAATCCATTGAATTTAAAAAATGACACTCATACATTATTAAAATTTTAATTGTTATAGTTTTAAATCTGAAAACCTTTTAATAAAATTGCAAAAAATGACATTTCTAAGATAAGATAAGTTAATATAACCCTTTTTATTATACTGTATATAAAAAAAAATAAGTTAATATAAGCCTTTTTATTTTACTACACGGTCGCCCATAAAGTTGGAATAATTTGGTTTTCAGACACATTCCACTTTTTAATTTCTATTTATACACATAAGTGATCACCTTTGACCAGGTGCAATGAGATTGATCAATACAATTTTGAGAATATTTACCCTTTATCTATCAAGAATAAATCACATTGTCACAATCATTTCATGGAGAGAGGTAAAAAATATTTTATTCCAACTTTATGGGCGACCGTGTATATGTTGTGTGTTTCGGTTGTGACACATTTTGGGAAAAGGAAAAATATTCCAAAAATTTCTGAAAATACAAAGTCAGGATTAAGTGTACAATTACTAGAAATGTAAACTTTAGATATTATATCATTTGTGCACATAAAAAGATTTGGGGAAAAGAAACAAGATTTTTCCAACCATGACTTTGAACCAATACGATAGAAAGACTCATATACAGAATAAACAGTAAATATATATATTTAAACGTTATGTATTATTTAATGTCTATTGTTTAACTTTAGGTTTATTCATGTTGAAAAAAAGTTTGTTTCTGTTTTTATGTTTAATTAAAGGTATTTTCTACTATCTGATTGACACTAGGTGGATATTTTGGGTTAAATATAATAACAGATTAAGATTACTTTGTTTATCCCATAGTCAATTAATTGTTTACAGTCTATCTAAAAACCTAAAAACACACAAAGACGAACAGGATTAGTTACTGATGAAAATATAGATGATTATAATGGAGGTTACATCTGAAGTCAGACCTTTAAGATTTTACTCAGGAGGTTTTTTCCTCATTTTTTAAATATTTAACATGTTACTGAATACATATTGCTGTTTTCAATTCTATGAAATCAATATTTTTGTTTATATGTAGTAAATAAATCATGATGTGGGCTTATTTGGAGCACACGTGCTTAAATGGAGTCACAGTACCAATTAAATTCACTTTATTCATCAAATATCTTTATTTTATATTCCAAAATCTACATGAACTAATGAATACATTTTCAAATGAGAGATAAATGTTGCTTTATAAGAAATGTTCTCCCTTATAAATCATGTCAGTATCCATGAAAAACAGCTGAACTTAGGAAGGATGCTAGGAAGGAAAGAAGGAAGAAAGGAAAGAAGAAAGAAAGGACAGATGGAAGGAAGGAAAGTAACTTACCTCATAAGCATAACTGAAATCAAGTTAAGTAACGTGTACACAGCTACACTCGACCAGAGCAGTCTCAAAGCTACTGCTTATATAGAGCCCTCCATCAGCCTGCACTCTGAATTAAGGTGGACTATACCACTCCTCAGGTAAGTCCTGACCCCCTCCTGAAACAGGTAAGTAACAACAAGATTAACATTTAACTAACATTCAAATGGCATCACTTTTATACAGCCTGCCTGTATTACATCTGCAACCAAACTTAATCAAATCACAAACCCCCTTAATAATTTATGCAATAATTCACCGACCACCCCTCCACATGGTTCTACCCTAGTGACACCAGTCTATAAATTCAGGAAAGGTAGGCCGCCTCTTCCCTTTGTCTCCTGAGCACATGGTAAGTAACAAAGAAAGAACTTACTAAACTTATGACCTCAAACTAAACTTAATACAAGTGTTTTATTTTAACCAAAAGTCTGCTGAGATGTAACTTATAACCAAATATACTGCACAACACAAACAAACCCGGGATAGTAAGTATCTTGAATGTTTGATTACTGACTAACTTATGGTCCAAACAAACAAGTATAGTTAATTTAATAAGTTATGGTACAAATGTGGTGTTTGGGGACAAATGGTGTGCTCTCACCCACTTTGTCACACTCTCCCACCTTTATCTTTTCTGTTTGTACAGTGACTTAATTTCTAGTGTCTATAGCTTCTTGGCCTAATTTCAATCTGAGCAGGTGTAGAATGAATCAGACTGAGTGAAAACATCTGTGTGGGTGTACAGGATCATTATGTTCTCTTTAAAAGCTTTTGGGCTTATTGTTTCCAAATGTTCTCTGATTAAACAGTGTTATGTGTGACCCTGTAGGGGCGGTGTTGCACCATGCTTGCTAGAAGAAGCACCTGAGGGCTATTTGTAATCATCTGAGAGGATTTGAGGAGGACTGGGAGGAATCCTCATTCTCTCCCTCGAACCACTCCCCGAAACACAGATCAGGGGAACTTTTTCTTGTTCCCTCAGCATGTTTTTGAGTGCTGGGGTTTTGTTGTGTTAGGGGTTATTTTAGTTTGGGGAGACATGAAGATTACAGATGTTTTTTGTGCATTTCAGCTGGTATCTCCATTTCCTTTTGTTTGGTACTTTGTTTTGAGCTTTTTCACAGTTGATATAACAATAAAAAGCTTTATTTAATGGTGAATTTTGAATTCTGAGCGTCCTTTCCATTGGCCAAAATAAACTGATTTCCTGACCTACCTCATATTATATTAAATTGTCTCCTGGGTCTGTGCAATATACACTGCTCTCTCTTTCCCTTTATATGGGTTTTTATGCCCTTTTTTTATTTCTAGAGAAGTATGTTTTATAGATTTGTCTTGTCTTTTTAACTTGACAACTTGACTCTTTGAACGAACGACCACACAAGAGTTCCTATATGTGCATACACAAATGGCAAATAAAGTTCTTGAATCATGAATCTCTTCTGTATGTTGCGGTCTCTAGTTAACCCTTAAATACTGTTCAGAGTCAAATATGACCCATTTTTACATTTGAGAGCTGTAAAAAACACCTTTTATAGACTTTTCTTTTATCTGGACTTTTCCTAATGTGACCCATAGTACACACAAATCTTAAATAAATGTATACTTTTTTCATTTTTGTACAACTGATATGCAGTTTCATATGTGAAAATGTACAAATTGGACTTGTATTTATTAAGTCTAATAAATTTAATCTGTATTCATCACATTCTATAAAATGTTCTCCAGGATCATAAAATAGTGATTGTGAAGGTCTTCTCTCGGTTAGATTAATCAAACATTTATTAATAATCACTGATGGTGTAGAGACTAATTATGAGTCAGAATATGAACAGTATGTAAGAGTTAAGCCTGTGTTAGAGGGATTGTACCAAACTGAAGACATTTTGTAATGTAAAAAGAAGCTACTGATTATTAGGGACCGAGCCGAAAGGCAAGAGGGCGAGGACTCCAGAGGAGTCCTGCCCTTGCCTGGAGGCAAGGACCCTATTGAATTTGTGTCGTTTCTTGTCCTAGGGCATTCATCGTGACGGCTTCAAATTTAAATAGCTGACTTAGCATACCCTGGTGCACACAAGTTAACTGAGCTAGCTCTCAGCAATAGCATCCATGTTTAGGGTAGAGGTGGTGACTTTGATTGACAGGTGACACTGTGTGGGGCGGGGCTTCAGCGAACTCGGCGGGAACGCCTACAGGGGTGGTGACTTTGATTCACAGGTGACACTCGGTAGGGGGTGGGGCTTTAAAAACGGAGGAAAATTTGTGCTCTCTCCAAAACACCAAACTATTTTTACATGTAAACTTTTCAAACTATGAGCAGTCAAACGAGGAGTGGGAATCACTTTTTCTTCAAAGTTAGAGTGGAAGCGTCAGTTAGCTTGAGTGCGAGAAGCACTAAAAAATAAACTTAATTTTTATTTTTAAGTCGAGCTCACGGCCAAACCGTAAAAAGGAGACAAATAATGTTTGGTCAAAATGTAGACATAGGTGTCTACATTTTGTTTTCATTCATAAAATGTGACGTTGACAGGCGGGGTCTGCACAAAATGTAAATGGGGGGGCCGAGACCGGCGGCAATACCTGTCTCGCTCCCCATTGACCCTAATGTAATCGTCTTTTTTTTTCTCCAAAAGACTCACTCTGTCTTCGCACTGAGCTTCCGCACTCATTTTAAGGAATATGTAGCTGATAGTTATAATTTATCACTGTTTATACTATATTGTCATTTTGTACATGTTTCAGGTGTCTTTGTGTGTGTTACTTAAGAGGGCTGTCAACTTTTATTTTGAAAATACCGCTTTTATTTTGACATTGTGTTTTGCTGCGCTGCTCTGGAGAGTGAGAAGTAAACATGAGAAGGTGAAGACGCACATGTGCTGTAGTTAAGTTAAACCGTAAAGTTAAGGACCAATTTAAGTGGTTACAAAGTGTGTTTAAGTATTCAAGAATCATCCGAAGACCGGAGATAATTCCTCCTTTACTCCTCGGCACGCAGCCAACGAGGTAATTCATGTGTTTTTTCTGATGTAATCGTTAATATTGTGTGTGTATATGTGTATGTTATAGTTTTCACGGTGGATTTGGAGGGAGCTTCAAATAAACCAGTACCAAGAAAGCCACTTGTGTTGTTCGTGCCTCGAGGGAGTTATAGAATATCTGAATAAAATAAACGCTGTCAGAATCTGCTGGCTTCTGTGTCTCTCAGTGTTTTTGGTTTTTGGACAGGAGTTTCAGTTTTCTCACAGTTTGCAATTGTTCGGGACCTTGTCAGAAGCCAACTTCTGGGGCATTTTGAGAATTTTTTCGAAGCAGATTCTCAAATCGCTGTAGCAACCATAGAGCCTTTGCTGTCCTTGGCAGCCTGTTGCTGGGCAGAAACTGACCTACTTTTTTGTGATTGGCTAATTTCTGTCTGTTCTGCCAGTCAACCGAGCTAGCTCTCAGCAATAGCGTCCATGTTTAGGGTAGAGGTGGTGACTTTGATTGACAGGTGACACTCTGTAGGGGGCAGGGCTTCAGCAAACTAGGCGGGAACGCCCACAGCGTTTGAGGGGCAGAGAAAGAGGCTGATTTTTACACAACTTTGAAGCCTAATTTCACATATTTAGCAATTTTTTAAATCATTCACATTTGGCAGGGTGGTTAACAATACACTTTTCTGTGGTATGTCAAACTCAGAACACATTTATTCTTACTTTACAGGGACTTTAATTAGTTTAAATAAATATTATTTATGCTTAAATATGATTAACATTTACTTAATATTTCAGGGATGTTAAGTTGAGAATAAAGTACATTACACTTGATACTGTCTAGTAAGATGTACTTAATACTTGAAACCAGAATATGATCAGGGTGACTTTTGAACACTGGAAATAAATTGTGTATTCGTTCCTGCAGCAGCCCCGTGGCACTCAAAATTTCCCTGGAATTTTCTAGTATGCGTATATAATTGGGTCAATGATGCAACACTGTCTTTTGGTGTAACCAGTATTATTTCATATAAATCTGATTATATACAGGAAAATAAATATAAACACAAACCACTTCTGCAACACAACACTGTTTAAAAAAATGTTGCTTTTCTTTTCATTTGATGTTTTTAAATAAAGTCATTATTAGTATAGTCCACTTAAATACACTGTAGGTGATAAAATATTTAATATTTATCATTCTACTATGGTTACCTCTTTCTTTCCTCCTTTCTTTCTTTCTTTCCTCATTTCTTTCTTTCTTTTTCCTCTTTCTCCTTTATCTTTCTTTCTCCTTTACCTTTCTTTATTTCTTTCTTTTTTCTCCTTTATCTTTCTTTCTTTCTCTTCTTCCTCTTTCTTTCTTTCTTTCCTCTTTCTCCTTTACCTTTCTTTCTTTCTCTTCTTCCTCCTTTATTTTTCTTCCTCCTACATCTTTTCTTTCTATTCTTCCTCCTTTTTCTTTCTTTCTTTCCCTTCTTCCTCCTACATCTTTCTTTCTCTTCTTCCTCCTTTATCTTTCTTTCTTTCTTTCTTTCTTTATCTTTCTTTCTCCTCTTTCTCCTTTACCTTTCTTTCTTTCTTTTTTTCTCCTTTATCTTTCTTTCTTTCTTTTTTCTCCTTTATCTTTCTTTTTTTCTCATTTATCTTTCTTTCTTTTTTCTTTCTTTATCTTTCTTTTTCTTCTTTCTCCTTTACCTTTCTTTCTTTCTTTCTTTCTCTTCGTCCTCCTTTATTTTTCTTCCTCCTACATCTTTTCTTTCTATTCTTCCTCCTTTTTCATTCTTTCTTTCTTTCTCTTCTTCCTCCTACATCTTTCTTTCTTTTTCTCCTTTCTCTTTCTTTCTTTCTTTCTTTCTTTATTTCTTTCTTTTTTCTCATTTATCTTTCTTTCTTTCTTTCTCTTCTTCCTCTTTCTTTCTTTCTTTCCTCTTTCTCCTTTACCTTTCTTTCTTTCTCTTCTTCCTCCTTTATTTTTCTTCCTCCTACATCTTTTCTTTCTATTCTTCCTCCTTTTTCTTTCTTTCTTTCCCTTCTTCCTCCTACATCTTTCTTTCTCTTCTTCCTCCTTTATCTTTCTTTCTTTCTTTCTTTATCTTTCTTTCTCCTCTTTCTCCTTTACCTTTCTTTCTTTCTTTTTTCTCCTTTATCTTTCTTTCTTTCTTTTTTCTCCTTTATCTTTCTTTTTTTCTCATTTATCTTTCTTTCTTTTTTCTTTCTTTCTTTATCTTTCTTTTTCTTCTTTCTCCTTTACCTTTCTTTCTTTCTCTTCGTCCTCCTTTATTTTTCTTCCTCCTACATCTTTTCTTTCTATTCTTCCTCCTTTTTCATTCTTTCTTTCTTTCTCTTCTTCCTCCTACATCTTTCTTTCTTTTTCTCCTTTCTCTTTCTTTCTTTATCTTTCTTTTTCTTCTTTCTCCTTTACCTTTCTTTCTTTCTTTCTTTCTTTCTCTTCGTCCTCCTTTATTTTTCTTCCTCCTACATCTTTTCTTTCTATTCTTCCTCCTTTTTCATTCTTTCTTTCTTTCTCTTCTTCCTCCTACATCTTTCTTTCTTTTTCTCCTTTCTCTTTCTTTCTTTCTTTCTTTCTTTCTTTATTTCTTTCTTTTTTCTCCTTTATCTTTCTTTCTTTCTCTTCTTCCTCTTTCTTTCTTTCCTCGTTCTCCTTTACCTTTCTTTCTTTCTCTTCTTCCTCCTTTATTTTTCTTCCTCCTACATCTTTTCTTTCTATTCTTCCTCCTTTTTCTTTCTTTCTTTCCCTTCTTCCTCCTACATCTTTCTTTCTCTTCTTCCTCCTTTATCTTTCTTTCTTTATCTTTCTTTCTCCTCTTTCTCCTTTACCTTTCTTTCTTTCTTTTTTTCTCATTTATCTTTCTTTCTTTTTTCTTTCTTTCTTTATCTTTCTTTTTCTTCTTTCTCCTTTACCTTTCTTTCTTTCTTTCTTTCTCTTCGTCCTCCTTTATTTTTCTTCCTCCTACATCTTTTCTTTCTATTCTTCCTCCTTTTTCATTCTTTCTTTC
This sequence comes from Scomber scombrus, assembly GCF_963691925.1. NCBI lineage: Eukaryota > Metazoa > Chordata > Actinopteri > Scombriformes > Scombridae > Scomber > Scomber scombrus. Next base: position 24,581,087 of record NC_084984.1, read on the forward strand.
TTTCTCTTCTTCCTCCTACATCTTTCTTTCTTTTTCTCCTTTCTCTTTCTTTCTTTCTTTCTTTCTTTATTTCTTTCTTTTTTCTCCTTTATCTTTCTTTCTTTCTTTCTCTTCTTCCTCTTTCTTTCTTTCTTTCCTCTTTCTCCTTTACCTTTCTTTCTTTCTCTTCTTCCTCCTTTATTTTTCTTCCTCCTACATCTTTTCTTTCTATTCTTCCTCCTTTTTCTTTCTTTCTTTCCCTTCTTCCTCCTACATCTTCCTTTCTTTATCATTCTTTCTCTTTCTCCTTTACCTTTCTTTCTTTCTTTCTTTCTTCTCCTTTATCTTTCTCTTTCTTTATTTTTTCTCCTTTATTTTTCTTTCTTTCTTTTTTCTCATTTATCTTTCTTTTTTCTCATTTATCTTTGTTTCTTTATTTCTTTCTTTTTTCTTTCTTGTTTTTCTTTCTTTCGCCTCTTCCTCCTATACCTTTCTTTCTTTTTTTTCCTTTATCTTTTTCTTTTTTCTCCTTTATCTTTCTTTCTTTCTTTCTCTTCTTCCTCCTTAATTTTTCTTCCTCCTACATCTTTTCTTTCTATTCTTCCTCCTTTTTCTTTCTTTCTTTCTCTTCTTCTCCTACATCTTTCTTTTCTTCCTCCTTTTTCTTTCTTTCTTTCTCCTCTTTCTCCTTTACCTTTCTTTCCTTCTTTCTGTCTTTCTCTTCTTCCTCCTTTATTTTTCTTCCTCCTACATCTTTTCTTTCTATTCTTCCTCCTTTTTCTTTCTTTCTCTTCTTCCTCCTATGTACATCTCTTTCTTTTCTTCCTCCTTTTTCTTTCTTTCTTTATCTTTCTTTTTCCTTTATCTTTCTTTCTTTCTCTTCTTCCCCCTAAATCTTTCTTTCTCTTCTTCCTCTTTCTTTCTTTATCTTTCTCTCCTCTTTCTCCTTTACCTTTCTTTCTTTCTCTATCTTTCTTTCTCCTCTTTCTCCTTTACCTTTCTTTCTTTCTTTCTTTCTCTATCTTTCTTTCTCCTCTTTCTCCTTTACCTTTCTTTCTTTCTTTCTTTCTCTTCTTCCTCCTACATCTTTTCTTTCTATTCTTCCTCCTTTTTCTTTCTTTCTTTCTCTTCTTCCTCCTACATCTCTTTCTCTATCTTACTTTCTCCTCTTTCTCCTTTATCTTTCTTTATTTTTCTTCTTCCTCTATCTTTCTTTCTTCCTTTCTTTCTTTATCTTCCTTTCTCCTCTTTCTCCTTTACCTTTCTTTCTTTCTTTCTTTCTTTCTGTTTTTCCTTTGTTTCTTTTTTTCTTTCACCTTTATCTTTTTTCTTTCTTTCTTTCCATTTCTTTCTTTCATTTTTTCTCCTTTATCTTTCTTTCTTTCTTCTTTCTTTTTTCTTTTTTCTCATTTATCTTTCTTTCTTTCTTTTTTCTCCTTTATCTTTCTTTAACTTTATTTCTTTCTTTTTTCTCCTTTATCTTTCTTTCTTTCTTTTTCTTCCTCCATCTTTTCTTTCTATTCTTCCTCTTTTTTCTTTCTTTCTTTCTCTTCTTCCTCCTTTATCTTTCTTTCTTTCTCTTTCTTTCTTTCTTTCTCCTCTTTCTCCTTTACCTTTCTTTCTTTCTTTCTTTATTTTTTCTCCTTTATCTTTCACTCTTTCTTTATTTTTTCTTTCTTTCTTTGTCTTCTTCCTCCTACATCTTTCTTTCTCTTCTTCCTCCTTTTTCTTTCTTTCTTTCTTTCTTTCTTTCTTTCTTTCTTTCTTTATCTTTCTTCCTCCTCTTTCTCCTTTACCTGTCTTTCTTTCTTTCTTTTTTCTCCTTTATCTTTCTTTCTTTCTCTTCTTCCTCCTTTCTTTTTCTTCCTCCTACATCTTTTCTTTCTCTTCTTCCTCCTTTATTTTTCTTTCTTTCTCCTCTTCCTCCCTTTTTCTTTCTTCTTTTCTAGGTGGATAACATATTTAATATTTATCATTCTTTTGTATTTACATCATTTGACATTTTCAGGAGCATTCAGTCTTACTTTTAGTAAAAAATGGTGCAAATGTCATTTCAAATGATATAAAACCAACAAAATACTAAATGTACATTTTAACAAACCTGATGCTGCTTTTAAAACTACATATTTTTGAATTGCTCATCTTGCCTTATTTGTCACTGATCCATAAACAAACACACACTAGACCAAAGTTATAAATTTATTGAGCTCACAGCTGGTGATTGAGGTTGTTCAGGCATCAAGTTATAATAATTGAAAGGTACTTTTTGCTTTAAAATGAACTTAATTAAACTGTTAATTGGCTGCCAAAAGTAATAGCTGAGTAATTTTCTGTTTGTTTGACTAGTTAATAAATCCACTTATTGTTCGGCTTTAGTGTCTTTATTGTAAAATAGTAAAATGATGGACTGAATAGTAAATTTCAGACACAATCAGTTGCCATGACTTGTTAAATCCCAGCCGTTTCCTTCACAGTGGATTCATTGTTCGGTGTTTAAATGTCCGGACAGGTTGAAGAACATTTCCTAACAGCTCAAGTTTCCAAAAAAGAAAGAAAAAGAAAAAGAAAGGGTAAACATGTTATCGCAGGTGGAAAACACAGATTACTATCCGGAGCTTCACCTGTTTGGCAAAACAGGTGGAAACGGCGAGCGTGTTCAGACGTGGTGAAGCAGCAGGTGTAGTGCTCGGGCAGGTTAGTCAGAGTCAAGAGTCAGAGAGAGCTGTTAGCTGCCTGAGGCGGGACGACGCCAACAACACCAACGCCTCCATCATGGTTAAACAGCTGACGCCTCTGTTCAGCTTGTTAATGTCAAAGTTTTTTACTGCAAATAAGCAAAGCCGAAAGATTAAAAAAATATATTTAATAGCAATTATTTTGCCTTTAAATGTATGAATTTCGACGATTTTTCAAGCTTTTTTCAATATATATATATATATATATATATATATATTATTCCTGCATAATTTCAGCTACTTCATTCAAACGTCAAAATGTAGCCACAATCTCATCTATAGATGTGTGTAATTTGGTCTGGCTATGTTTTATACTTTTTGATCTGCGGACACACATGTGCACCCTGTTCCTCTCCCATTCATTCAATCCCGAATCTCCATTCTGTCTGTGCATGCTCTGTTGTCATGCTCTCCAGTCGTTAACTACCATGGCAACAACTGTGTGTGTGTGTGTGTGTGTGTGTGTGTGTGTGTGTGTGTGTGTGTGTGTGTGTGTGTGTGTGTGTGTGTGTGTGTGTGTGTGTGTGTGTGTGTGTGTGTGTGTGTGTGTGTGTGTGTGTGTGTGTGTGTGTGTGTGCAGCTGGCTCAGCCAGGTTCATTTGTGGTCTTAGTGTGCCACCCAGTGGAGAAAACTTGTCATGATACCTGATAAGGAAAAGGTGCCTCAGTTTTCTGTTTCTAGTTCAAGTTTATTGACTGTATTATTATGATTTTAGATGTCTGTCAACTATTTCACTGACATTGCTGTCAAAGTCTAGATCAAACATAAATTACATGAGCATGAACTACAAACATATCTACAGGTTTCACTGGAAATAAGTTCCTCTCCTGTTTGACTCATCAAAGTGGCAGTTCATTTCAGTTGCTCAGTCTAAATGTCTACACAGACGGACAGAGAGAGAGAGATAGTGTGAGTGTGTGTGTAATGTATATCTACTTATTGCAGTGTTCGATAAATGCCTGGGTCTGAATGCGTCTAAATGCACCTGACGGAAACGCTTCCGCTTCGCCGCGGCCCTACTTGCGCAAGGGGGCGAGGCCCCTGCCCAACGCTGCTCGCAGCTTTAATATTTACTTGTTTTTCCTTTTTTCTACAATATGATTTTCTGCGTTGTCACTATTTTAAATGACTGACATACTGCTGCTGACTGTCTGAGCATGTCTGAATTGGTTTGTAATGTTCAACAAAGATATTTAAAAAAAGAAAAACACCTAACAGACCACAGAAAAAACAATAACACCTATACATACAATCCTCACTGTAAGTTCATTTGGATCTTAGAGTTAATATTAACTGAGTTGCACCGAGACAACATCAATCTTTTAACTTGTCTGGACTTTTTACCTGAGGGGTTTCACTGCTGCAGTTAGAGGGGCACTAGTGATACGAAGCCTGTTATTAGTCTGACTGTGTGTCTGCTGAGGTGTCTCCCTATAAATATGTGTGTAACTACAGTATAAATGTGTGATGGATTGACACTCTCATAGTGTTGGTGGATATAATGTCTCGCCTTATGCAGAAACTGGTTGCCTACCTGAATTGGTTGTTTGTTAGATGATTATTAATTGGAAGTAAAATATGTAAGGAAAAAAACTGAACAGTCACAAATCTGCCAGTATCTGGAGGTTCTGGTTTCTGTGGGTTTATCTGACTGGTGAACATTTTATAAAACTGCTTTTCACCACTGTGTTCTTGTCACATTTACGCAAACAGCTGCATCAGTTTATTTAGGAGTTGCAGAGATCTCATCATTTCTCGGTTCAGGATTTTTGGGCGGGCCTGAAATGGTGGTTAGATGATGTAGCATGACCCCTCTCTCCCCAAAATACTAGAGCACACATACTCATAGTTACTACTATTTATGCACCAGATGGTTCTACAAACATTCATCGTAGATAACTGTAATTCACTTCAGTTAATCCACTGTTACAGGTGAATGGGGCCATTTTCGGTCAATGTTAGCACTCAAGGAGATTTTAAACCCAGCTGAAGGATCAGTTGACGGGTGAAGCTGCCAGCAACTTTGGCTTCAGCACCAACCGTGCAGCCGGGAGGTCCCCACCTGAAGGAAGAGCATTTGCTGGGCAACACAAAATCACAGCTGACAGGCAGGAGTTAATCTGCCATGGATGTTTCAGCAGAGATGTGAGTAACACTAAGAAGACCAAATTCTATTGAAAAAAAACAATAATTTAGCATAATGATTGGTGATGGATAGCTTAACTTGTCATTTAAGGTACATTTTTGCTGAATTAAGTTCACATTTACTGACAAAATATGAGCCAAATAAAACTCCTAACTTTACTTTATTTTTAAAATATCATCAATTTAACTTGCCTTACATCTACAAATGAGGCCGATTTTAAATTGTGTATTTTTTAATACAGGAGTTCGGTATGAGTGTTATTAACTCAGAGGCTGTTCCATTGGGCCGTGCTGTCAGCTTCTTCAGCGGACATTCCCCCTGCTTTACAGAGCAGAAAATTACTGCTTATTTTTCAATTATTTTGAAAACTAATTTTATATACTTGGCAATTCTTTTAATCATCCCATTTTGACTGGGTGGTTAATTGCATATTGTTATGTGGTGTGACAAACTCAGAACACATATTTATTATTGCTTTACACATTCATTCTTTTAAAGCTGACCCAGTTCCATGTACCACCATTTTATGACTGTTTAAGGCTTTTCTTATTCATCAGACTTCTCAGTAGTCTGTCTTGACCATGTAAAACAAATGTAAACAACCAGTGTCTTGTTTTATGTAAAATGACTTTATTAATACTTTAGAAATGGTACAATATGATACATTACAGTAAACAACATGGGACAAACAACATGTAGTGTAGGTAGGGGCTGTGCAAATGAACAGGACTGTGTCTGTCTGTGTTTGTGTGGTTGTCTTATTGTCTTATACTTGATTGAATCCTGTATTAGAGGATGAGTTTCCCTATGTCTACATCCTTTTATCTACACCAGCAAATTTGATACTAGCGAGCAAGAAAACTAAGCCACACAGGCAGCAGTTGTATGGCTTAATGTCAAGTTTAAATTTTATCAAGCTTGAATGATTACACATATTTAAATCAAACTGTGCACCTTCTCTCTTATTGAATAAGCACATTTAATGTTACTATTTAATGATTGAATGCAGTGTTGCTGGCGTAGATTTCAGGACGTTCTATTCCAGTTTTGACCTTTTACCCTGCAGTAACGGAGGAGAAAGAGGGTTAGGGTTAAGGTCACGAGGTCAGTTAACCTTCTGTTGCAGGTAGCAGTCGTCAGTTTCAACTTCAACCACTTTCCCCTGCAGGGCCAAAAATGAGATTTACCAGGGCGACTAGACCACAAGATTCAAAGAGTTATTGGTTTATTTAAATACAACTCAGCAGAAAAAAGCATCTCTGCTCATATTAGATGAACAAATAAACAGAAATATTGGCTGAACACTTTAAAATCAGTAACTGCAAGAGCTGATAAGCCTTGGTTATCTCTGTTTGTCCCTGCAGTGGAAGGTGGCTCAGGAAGGGACGTTTTGCACCTGGATGCAGTGTGCACTTCTATTTTGTATCTCTGACACCACCATCCACTCCATTTCCTGGAGGAGTGGGACTTATTTGGCAGTAATGACAGCTGGCATGTCAGTAGTGGCGTCAGGTACTGCCTTGTCCTCATCTGAGTCACTCTCAGAGCTCTCACTCTCATCTGAGTCGCTGTCAGAAGCTCCGGGCGTGGCAGTGGCCTCCTCGCTGCTCTCCTCGTCCTCGGACTCCGGGCTGGCGGTGCTGTCGCTGGTGCTCTCCTCCTCCTCTTCTGCCTCTGGAGCACTGGAGCTATCGCTTGTGCTGGCATCACTGGCGCTACTATCGCTGCTGCTGCTACCATCACTGCTGCTAGCGTCGCTGCTACCGTCACTGCTGCTAGCGTCGCTGCTACCGTCACTGCTGCTAGTATCGCTGGAGCTAGTGCTCTCCTCTGGGAGGGAGGCCTGGCGGAAGCTGGCATCCTGGTCCAGAGTGGCGTCCAGACCCTGGCTTTCTACATCAGGGGTGCTAGTATCTTCCTCCAGGAGATCTGAGTGGATCTGAAGGGCCTGGAGGTGAGGCAGATGAGACATAGCAAGATTAGTGAGTTTGATTCATTTGTAAGTCAAATATCTTACATGTTGAGTATTTAAAATGTATTTTTTGCAGTGCTACTACTAAAGTTGAAACTCTTAAGGGAAATGAATTTGCACCTGAAGTTGGAGTACTGAAAGAAGTTGAAGTGGAAGTTAACTGACCTTTACCTTGTACACTTTCAGTGTCTTCTCCACCTCGTTGCCGTTGTTCATGTCGTAAGCCATCTTCTTGCCTGCGCCGACAAGTTCGTAGGACTTGTAAGCGGGAACCTTGTGGTAGGATTTGTCCTCAACGTAGACGATGGACTTGTAATCGCCTGGGTAACCTCCCAAGCTGTCGCCGCGGCCTGAGTCTGCATCGGTGACGATGGTAGGCAGGATGGGCTCGGGGGTGGTCTCAACCACGGGCTCCTCTGTGACGATCACGGGGGTGACTGTCACTGTAGCAGCGGTGGAGGACTCGCCCGACTCTGAGCTGTTGCTAGATTCCTCGTCGTCCTCATCGGTTTCCTGGAAACACATAGGTGGAGGATATGAGCTGTCAGAGGTTTGGTAGGTAAAAATGTGCTTTGGTATTTGGAACATACAGGCAAAATCATATTAGCTATTATAAGATTTTAATGGCTCAAAGGTCGATAATGTCTAAATGGCTAAATTTGCTACTATTCCTGTCTGAAGTTAGACTCTAATGGAGGTTCTGGATTGTGTTGGAGCAACAACAGTGTCTGGGGCATTTCTGGTCTCACAGCCATACAGACCATTACATAGGCATGTAAATGATGTGTTTCCACTCCCACACATGCAACACACACCCAAAGAAACTAAATTACAAGCAAAGCCTTTGTGGTTGGCAGAAGCAGCCCACCATTACACCCAATCTTTCATGGGCAACCGGAACATTTCTTTAATGTCTTTCCTTGTTTTTGTGACTCTCAATGCAAAAAATCATATTCTACAAATAGCTATAATATTGTATAATCTAAAGACATTTTATTTAATTGCCCAACAATCAAATTTTAATGTTTTTAGCACTGATTATTCAACTTTTATGTTGCTGGCAGCTTATGTAGCATCACCCCCACACTGTATATGTAGCCAGGTTTGCTCTCTCTGAGGTTTTTACTGACACTCACGTCTGATTCATCATCATCATCGTCACTGTCTTTGCTGTCGACAGAGGCTGTATCAGAGGACGAAGTTGTGTCTGGAGCTGCTGTGCCCTGTAGCAAAATCAACCAAACCACACAGTCAGAAACATCACCTGTTGTCTGGCTCCAATCTGACAGTTTAACAAGAACAGCCCTGATAGATTTTTGATTTATTAGATTTTAAATGATTGATTTGACGTCTCTCACCTCCTCGTCTGAACTCTCGTCTGAGCTGGTGGTTGCTGCGGCATTCTGAAATATCACAGAGACGCAATAAATATGATTAATCCTCTTTTTTACCTTTCACCGCTTTTTAATTGCTTCTTCATTCATGGCCTCAGGCAGTCATTCTATATGAATAAGTGGGTGAGTCATTGACTGCTAAGCATTACAAAATGGATGAGTAACATTACTGGACAATTATATACAGTATATGTGTTTATGAAGGAAGTCTGGTGATTTTAGTCAACTTATGGCCAGATTAACCCATTATTACTCCTAAATGGAGGAAATACAAGAAAAGACACAGAAGAGAAGATAAAAGAAGTGAAGAGAGGAGAGAAAAAAGAGGATAAATGAAAGTGGGAAGAGAGAATTGAACTGAACTGGATGATGTGAAAGGAAGAATAAAAGAATGAAGTGAAGAAGAATTTACCTGTACAGTTGCATCATTGGTTAGAGGAGCATCCGCTTTCACCTGTAGACAAGATCATCATCAATTAATGTGGATATCTCTCTCGCTCTCCCTTGTTCTCTCTGTCTCTCATTCTCTCTCTCTCACTCTCTCTACAGATACTCACCACTTCTTCAGAGCTTTCTGAACTGCTGACTTTTTTCGCCTAAAAAGAAAGCAAACATAGAGTAAATGAACCAAAACTCATGCCGAAATGGATTGAATCAAGTGTCAAAATCAGAAATGGACCCAAAAACAAAGCTGCTGTGCCGAGTTCAAGAAAATAAATCTTCATGACAATTTAACCCAACAGACACACAATGACTTACCGGCCGACAGAGAACTGTGGCGAAGAGCAAAACAAAAACAATGGCCACCTTCATTGTGTCACAGTTTGGTGTCTGGAGGAGAAAAACACAGAAACACGCAGGTTGAAGTTGCACAATCAAAAATAATCATATAAAACAATAAAACCAAATGTGGACACAAAGCGAGATATTCCAAAATACTCATGGGAGGCCATAACTTCACAGGAAACACAATGAAATGTCAAACTGAAAACTAAATACGGAGCCTGGTCACATGACTGCTACAGTAAATAGCACGGGCACATTCTGGGGCCCTGGCATGTCGGAGGAAGTCATTACATCTTTAATTACAGGCTGAAAGGAGTGGTTATGATCCTTTTTTCATACAGTAAAACATTTTCTCTGTCATCACAGCGAGAAAATCACATCGTTTTGGAGCGTGGTTTGTTAAACCATGAGATAGGCGATCCTGGTCCAAACGATGTGAGAAAATAACAGGTACGATTTAGAGGGAGGTGAAATTAGTCTTTGGGTGTGTGGCTGAAAGGATTTAAAATGGAGAAAACCAACATTGTTTAGTTACAACACTGCTGAGTCAAGTTTACATTGCCATCTATCATTCGGCAAATCACTCCGTAAGAGTCAGTGATAATCCTACTTTAAAATGACTTGTTATTGTATAAACAGATATCCTATAACTTGACTCGACTTGACAAACTAATTGCACCTTTTTAAGCCTTTTTATAACATTTATTTCCTAAAACTGCTGGGAATTGTAGTTTTGAGCAAATGTTATCCAAACAGGGAGATACTGTATATGTTGGGGACTATTTTCTGTGTGTATTATTACACATCTAGTAAATTTTAACAGTAGCAATTCAGCATATATTTGGGATTGAGTTAAATTAAAACAGTGTGTGTGTTCATAGTAATAAAGGATCATGTCATAGGTCATTGATGTCTTCTTAATAGTTTTCGGACAAGAATGGAGCTTTATGGCACAGAGGAATATGATATATCAGGCTTTGAATACTATTTTGATTTGTTGTTGGTTGTGATCTTTTGGACTCCTGGATGTTTTTCACTTTGTTCGGAAATAAGATTCGAGGATTCCGATAACTACTTCATGGACATTATTCTTTGCTCGGACGATGTAATGCAGTAATACTGAAGCACACCAACAAATAGATTATTTACTGTAATACTGTTGAGTTATTTAAGTGAGTATCAGAAACTAAAACCATTACATGAGAGATATAACAATGCCATAACTGTGATAATGTCCTACATTTTAAGTAGCGACAGTAATTTACACTTACTTTTGCGTTACTATTTCTACAGCATGTAATAAATGACATGAACCACAACTTTAATCATAATTTGTATTTTTTTCCCCTTGTCTGACAGACTGTACTGTGTCTTTGTAACTTTTCATGGAATATCCTGTTTGTGCTGTGGGCGGAGCAGTCTGCTTGCGTCTATGTTTAATGATGGACTCTTCCTATACTATGTAATTCACCAAGTTATAACTGGAAGGCTTGAAAAGCCACAACGCAGCAGAAACATGACAGACGCCCATATGACTACACGTGGGTGTATTTCTGCACATCTATCTTTGTTAGAACCAGTTTGAGTTTCAGACCTTGAGAGTGCCGAACATTTTTTGGTCCTCACTTTGAACAAAAGGCTGTTTGAGGGATAAGATTTGGTTTTAAGGTTAAGGTTGGACTGGGGTTTAAATAAAGGTAATGGTTAGGGTCGGGGTTTGATTAGAATAGTTTGACATTTGGGTATTTGCTTTCTTGGCAAGACTTAAATGAGAAGATCAATATCACTCTCATATCTATGTGCTAAATATGAAGTTTAAGCCAGCAGTCAGTTAGCTTAACTTAGCATTATACTGAAAACTGAGCCGTGGTCTGCCCAAAATCTGCCTACCAGCGGCTCTATAGTTCACAAATGAACAACTATCTCATTGTTTGTTTCATGGCCCTCAACCCTTATTATGAATAATCATCATACGCACAGATTTGCAAGTTTTGTACGCTTGAAATTCCCCAATTTGCCAGATCGTTTAAGAAACACAATCTACACACAGAATCCACAAATGACCTGATGTGATTCATTGCCTGCAGGTACTGCTGGTAGAGAGGAGGGGCTGTGATGGGACACTGCAGGCAAAGCAGTTGAAAATATAACTTTGCTACATGTTTTTGTTTGTTAAACAGGTGGCACTGCCTATTATACTTATTATTATTGTTGCATAACATAACATGCATAGTTGTCATCAACTTGATTAAAGCGTTATCTTTCCTAGTAATCTTAAAATAGAAAAAACAGACATAAGCTGGTAGTTAATTGCTCTGTGTGTGTGTGTGTGTGTGTGTGTGTGTGTGTGTGTGTGTGTGTGTGTGTGTGTGTGTGTGTGTGTGTGTGTGTGTGTGTGTGTGTGTGTGTGTGTGTGTGTGTGTGTGTGTGTGTGTGTGTGTGTGTGTGTGTGTGTACATATTCAATGTTGTTAGTCTGAGCTGGCCCTGGTCATGTGACAAATCTTCAAGAGGTTAGTTTCCTGCTGCCCACTGCTTCGTCTTCCTGCCCTGATGTCACCATGACACTAATCAGCCACTTACACACAACAGCTGCACTGGCTTCACCTCCAGCCAATCACAGGCACTGTAAAATCTTTAAAAATAACTCCTAATTAACTGCAATAAACTGCAGAGCTGCAACGCCGGATACCCAAACCCTCATGAGGCTCCAGAAGTTTAATGTGCATTTGCTTGACACTGACTTTTAAATGCTGATAATGTTGTACACGTGTATTAATCAGTGTATGAATCACTAAAAACTTCTTATAAAACTGTCCTTTTACACCAATTACATAGAAAAAAGTCTTCATAAGGTAATTGTGTTCTATTATTGAGCCCTAAATGTACTTTCTGTATCAATTTTCTCTACAATAACATGAAAAATCAATGCGAGTGCTCCCAATGACGTTCAAATCAACTTTAAGACTTTTCTAGAAATTAATGTCGGCGTCCGAAAACGACATTGGATAAAAACACTACAGAACTAGAATCAAGACAAATAACACTTTTAAAAACATTTTTAAGAAGATTTAAATGTGTACTAGATTTTACTTGAAGGAAATAACACTAAACCAGCTGCTATTTGATGAGAAATAAGACTTTTTAGACTTAATTACAGCGAAGAAATGTAATCATTTTGCAGTGTCGCTCTGTACTACACTTTTAAAACTGCTGTTTGTTTTAGTTTACCTAAATTCACAGTGTTGCAATTTTGAATCCATAAAGTAAACAGGCTGCAATTTGAGGCCAAAAGTATGTGGACACCATAACAAAATATCTTACATCTCATACCAAAGCCATGGTTATTAATCTGATGTAACAGCCTCCACTTTAGAAGTTTGGAACCTGGCTGCAGGGATTTGCTCCCATTCAGCCACAAGACAATTAGAAAAACCACTGATGTTGGAAGATAAGGGTTTGGATCACTGTTGTGTGTTCCAAGGTGTTGGATGGAGTTGAGGTCAGAGCCCTGTACAGGCCAATAAAGTTCTTCCATACCAAACTAGAAAAACTGCTTCTTTATAAAGCTGTTTTTTTTGTGAGCAGGAGAAAAAAGAACTTGGACATTGGAAGGACACTCTAAAATATGTTTGTTTTCTGCAGCATTAAGATCTCCCCTGATTAGAACTTAGAGGCCTAACCCAAACTACGTAAAAAAAGCAGCACACCAGAAGTACACAAAAGTACCTGTACAGATGTGTTCACCTACTTTTGTATTTCAAATGCATGCAACAGTCCTCACATTGTAAGTTTTCAAATGTTGACTTGTGTTCTCTGAGCTATAAAAATCAGCTTGTACAAACATTAACCTGCAGTCCCACCTCTCATTACACCACCAGTGCTGCATTAAAACTCAGCACACAGTCAAATAAACTATTCACTTCATTATAAATTCATCCTGACCTTGTTTGCAGAGGGAGAAAGCTTCAGGTGTTCAGCGGCTGCAGAGACGTCGAGTAGTACCAGACAGATGTGATATGTCTTCACTTTAGCTCAGTATGCTCCTGGGTTTCCCTGGATGTTGCTCGCTGCTGGATGATGCTGCTGCTGAAACTGAGGCTCCTGGTTGGTTTATAAACCCTCCAGCCTCTGGCAGCAGCCAATCAGCTGGGAGCTTGTGATGTCATGAGGTTAACCGCTCCGTCGTGGTCCACCTCTCTCCTCTTTCTCTCCCACTCTTCCTGTGGTTGGTGCTGTGGTGGTGTGGGGGCAAACACACACACACACACACACACATACACACACATACACACAATGCAAAGGCAAATACATGGATAAAGACGTGCAGACGCTTACAACCCAGACAGAAGCATGTGACTGTATTTTTACACACACACACACACACACACACACACACACACACACACACACACACACACACACACACACACACACAAACACAAACACACACACACACACACACACACACACACACACACAAACACACACACACACACACACACACACACACACACACACACACACACACACAGAGTTAAGTTAATTTAAGGACATGCAGTGACATGCTTTGGGGAAAAACAGCAACATATATGGCTGGGTGGTATGACAGTGATTCAGCTTCCTCACAGACAGAAAGAAACACATCTTAGGTCTCGCTGGCTAATTTGTTATAATTTGAGAACGTGTCTGTGAGACCAGACTGATTTCTCTTAAACTATAGAACAAGTGGAGGAGAGGGATGTCTGCTTGGCATATTTCTCCTTATGCATCTGTATAACTGTCTTTGTTAGAAACAGACCAGATAAATGAAAGGATAGAGCAGGGCAAAGGAATTTAAAAAAACAGGACAACTACACAATTTATAAGAATTTATTTTTTACAGACACATAATTATAGTACAATTAACTGTGCTATAACTTGATGATTTATAGAGACTGTTTCGAAGATGCTCAAATATATACTATGAATATTCTCTGTCTGGTATTATGAACAAATGTGATGTAAGCATTTTGATTGCATGACAGTGTGTTTGTAATGTTTGATTTTTCATGATATTGTACTTAGCCCTTAAACAGGCAACGTACTCTCTCAGCCCATAGACTTTACATTGGGGTGATATCACAGATTTTCAAGGGAAGTTCTACACATAAAACATCCAGGGACCAAAAATAATCATAATTGCAGTTTGAGGTTTCCTGTCAACATTTTATAATTGTGCTCTATGGGGAAAATGCTTTTTGGGCGAAGATTGCCAGGAATGACCTGCAACAGAAGGGTACCAGCAAGAGTGAAAAGGGATGGTTTACAAGAGGGTAGTGAGACTGATGTGCCACTGACGAAAAGACAAGAGGTAGAGCTGGAGGTGGTAGAGTTGAAGATGCTATGATGTTTTTTTTATTATATTAGTATATTTGAGGGATAGCTCAGGTTTGGACACAAAACGAGAGAGGTGAGAAAATAGCGCATTCTTGATCAAGGAGTGTATATTGATGGACCGTTTGAGGTCGTCTGAGATGTAGGTGCCAAGGAAAATAAAACTGAAAACTCTCCACTGTCCATTTTTGTGCAGTGGTGGGTGGTTGTTCTGCTTCTTCCTCAAGTCAGTAATTAGTTTTTTGTTTTTTTTTGGTGTTGAGTACCAGGTTATTTACTGGGCACCAGTCTGTCAGCTCCTCTCTGTAAGCAGACTCGTCACCCTCAGTGATCGGTCCCACCAATGTTGTGTCGTCTGCAAATTTTAGTTTTGATTGTATTTGTGTTATGGATTGGCGCACAGTCATGTGTGTACAGAGAGTAGTCAGCACACAGCTTTGTGTGGCCCCTGTGGTGAGTGACATAGTGGCAGAGTGGTGAGGGCCCAACCTGACTATCTGCGGCCGGTCCGTCAGGCAGATGTTGCTGTTGAAGATTAGATCGGCCAGTTTGGAGACCAGTCTGCAGGGGATGATTGTATTGACTGTAGTCTACAAACATCAGCCTAATTTGGACAGCCTGCTCTGGCACTTTTTTCATTCCAACCCTGAATAAAAAACACATGCACACACCTTTTGACACTGTTGGTATGAGGTAACGTTAACCTTTTGACAGGGTTAGTGTGCAGTAATGGTAACATAGCATTGCCAGCTGAGCTATAGTTTTCTACACTACACCAAAACTAGTCTAACGTTGTTCACACAAATTTAAATTTCATGGCACAACAAAAATGCACCAATTAGTTGAACTCAGCAAAATGCAACATTAACAAAGAAATGATATACTCTTCTCGTTGGCACATTTTTCTGCTTTGTCTGTTCCTTTTTCTTATTTTGTACTGCACCCCAGTTTTCATTTTCTCCAACTCTAATTCTCTCCACAGAAACTCCACTCCATCATATCCATTAATGCTGTAGCGTGTTCTGACTGGGATGATCACTCACTGATGAACACTTTTTTTTTTTTCTGGGAGCAATTTTGGCAACTTAGGTGGCCACCTGTATTGCCTATAGGAGAATGGGTGAGAAACATTCACATAAGATTGACATTACATTTCACATAATAATTGTGTTTCTTCTATGATTCTGAATCAATTCACAAATCAATTTTCTAATTGTCAGTTAATAACGTTAAGTTGATGGAATGAAAAAGGCAGAATCTGACTGCGGGGCCAGCGCAGCACTCTACAGCATGTACATGCAGTAGTTAAATTGTAGCTCATCTTTTTTATTTAATTACTAAATACTGGTTATGATCATTTATTTTTCACATATACAGTTGTACAGTGAAAATCAGTCTCTGCATTTACCCCTTCCTAAGTATTAGGAGTAGTGGGCAGCCACTGTGCAACGCCTGGGGGCCAACTCCAGCTCTATGTCAATGCCTTAGTCAAGGGCACTGACAGAAGAACTAACCTTACATAACCTTACATACATGTTTTTGACAGTGTGTGAAAACTGCTGCAAGCAAAGGGAAGAACATGGAAACCCCACACAGAAAGGCCCTGCCCCAACTTGGTACTGAATCCAAGACCTTCTGTGAGGCAACAGCACTAACCACCAAGCCACCACGCCGCCCTTTGTGAGTCGAACGAAGTACATGTGAGTACTTTCTACACCATCACTCAAAGACTAAAGTTAGCACAGTGGAGCTCTCGCTCCAACAGTAACTAATGAGACCTGCTGGACAACACATACTTCAGCACTTAAATTAAACCAACTCTGCTGGGGTGAAGAAAATAACTCGGTGCTAAGTCTGTTTCACTTCAAAAAACCCCAGGCCTAATTCAGCTCAGATTGCCAGTTATGATTCATATTGCATTTCAGTGGACCACCAGTGAAGGGGTTGGCACACAATGTACTCGAATGAGAAACTAAAATTATTTTTTTCAATGCATTCAATTGGGAATCGATTTTGAATCGAGAATCAATTCTGAACCAAATCGGACATCATGAATCTGAATTGAATGCTGAGATTTCCAAAGATATCCCTCCTTATTACCAACCCCAACTGTAAAGTGAACCCTGGGGACACATTTTATTACATAACTTTGAGTTTGTATATTGTTACATTGTTTTTTAAAGTAGAAGTGTAAGTGCTTTGAGACAGACCAGAGCCTACTTGCTGGATGTGTGGATTGGCCGTTAGTCACAGTAGTACTGTCAAATCCTGGCGGGAGCTGTCGTTTTTTGAAAATAGTTGTTTTATTTAGTTACATTGAAGAGATGCACAGATTTGTTTTTTAAAGACAGATGAAGGAAGTTGTTTGGGAAAATCCTGTCTGGTTGTCTAGTTAGTGGAAGAGGAGCTAGCTGGAAAAGGAATTAATGAACACCCACATCTTTTGCGTCAAATAAATGAGTCAACCTATGACTTTTCCATTATGAGGACAGTATGATGTGTTACAAAAACGTTTGTATATATTTTTGTTTTCAAAGGTCAGATGAAAAGTCATGAGAACACCAGAGTTATTATAAAAATAGTGCCAATAATAATAAAAAATAAAAATAGTTCCAATCCATTCATTAGATAATGAGATATTTCACAGGATTAATGGAAACTTTGACCTGATGGTGGCTCCAGAGGAAAATTCAAGGGATCAGTAAACATATTACAAATCACCCTGAAGAGGACATGAAAACTGTGACAGTTTTTATGACGATACATCTTGAGTTTTTTGAGACATTTTATGGATATCCAAAAATGTCAGTGATATTTGTCCTACCTTTGTGGCTTAATGAAGTCATAAGTTGTTGCTGATTGTACTGTCACTTGTGACCTTTTTTTCAAATTTGTATTAAATAAAAGATGTAAATATACTAAATACGAATATCATATATTTTCAAGTCTGTCTACTGTATACTATTTGTATATTAGCTGTTATAATTGACCATAAAAAGACCCTCTCTTAAAGTGATTTCAGTCACCAGTCCGTCACAGGGCGAACATATAGAGACAAACAGCCACTCACACTCACACTCACACTCACATTCACACCAACGGGCAATTTAGAGTGACCAATTTTTTGTTCTTTGGGAGGAAACCGGCATACCCAAAGAGAAACCACACAGTCACGTGGAGAACATTCAAACTCCACACAGAAGGGCCCCAGCAGGCCCCTGGGTTCATACTGAGAACCCTCTTGCTGTGTGGCGAGAGCGATAACCACTACACTGCTTGATATAACTTAATATTGCAAAATTTCTGATTTGTGTCTCAGTGGACAGAGTTTCCTTGCTAAGGTCTTTTTGTAACCAAAATAACTCTATGTGGATATTCATATACAGATATCCATTGCATTTGTGTAACTCAGATCGCTAAAGCTGAAACTGTATCTCGTTTTTTCCATTTTTTATCACATTTTTAAATGTTTGTAATAATGCTCTGACAGGAATCTGTTCACCATTTTGATTTAATACATTAAGAAGGTCGGCACTTAGTTTTACATGCTGATGACTAATCTGAAAAAGACTTTGATGGCTGACTGAACGTTATAAAAAGAATTAGCTAAAGTTAGTATGAGGTGGGATGTATCCAGACAGGCATGCATTCTCTGAATTCATATGTAATTTGGATTTTATACTTGCAGCATTGTTGAGACGACAGAATCATTAAACCTGATTCTCTCTGATTCACCCTGCAATTACAGTAAAAGTGTCTGAGTCTGTGTGAGTTGATGTCTAACACACTGACATACTGGCTGGGTACATATACATACAGACACACATTCACATTGCAGATGTAGGGTTGTTTACTACAGTGAGTGCACGGAATTAGACACATGAACACACATACCTACATATTTCCAGACAGGTGGTTTAGACACAGACAAATGGACTAAAAACACACACACCATTCTTAATATACCAGCTTAATCTGTCACACATCTCAGAAATGCTGGGTTACATTTTAGTTTTAGTTTTTGTTAAGCTTTGCCCTTAAGGGACTCCAATCCAAACACCGGAAACATAATGATTCTAACATTATTGTTTATATCTGAAACAATCTAAGAAAAGCGTACTTGGTTCAGCAGTCATTAGATGTTTTTCTTTTTCTTTTTTTACCATAAAATGAGTCAAGAGCACTGTTGCCTAGACCGGCACAATATGATTTTCTAGGAACTCTTTAAAAGAGGAAATGAGCCGTAAACATATTTAAACCTCCATTGTGGAACTATTACGTATAATGATGAAGCCTATCACTGCCAGATAAATAAAATATTAAATAGAAAAGACTATACTAGACTTTCCACATGTTATCAGACCAAATGGATCAAATTCTTACAGAGAAATGAATCGTGAGGGTTGTGTGACCCTCAACGCAATTAATCCCACGTTTTACACCTTCAAAAGCAGTGACCGAGCCTCAGACGTAAATGTGTCGACAGCGTTTTTGTAATTACTCTCACTGCCAGAAGGGGGACACCAAAGTCCTGCACTCCAGATTTAAGTTGATAGGATGAACTTGTTAGCAAAAAGTTGCCAGTTTTCACATCCAGCAGATACCCAGCAACGTTAGCATTCACTTGGAGTCGTGTTTCTGTCCACCTGACTGAAGTCTAATATTTACTCACCTTTTAGCTCTATTTTTACTCTTCACTAACTCTACCTGTTTGTTGCTAAGCAGGTAGCATACAATGCTGCTACAACTGGAATCACACTACGAGTGACACGTACAAAAACGTTCACATACAAGTATTTGATCCATTGGTGATATACAAACAAAGGCATCTATTACTTATCGGTGTGACTTTGTGTTAATGTATGCAGGTAGCTACCTAAGCTACCTTCTCTGAAATTAATTGTGTGTTAAATCTGTCTTTGGCAGTCACTTGTGTGGGTGTAAGAAGCCCAAAAAATGTATTTCTTCACTTCCTGTGTAAACAACAATCTAAAAAACTAAATATGGCAATAAACTGCTTCCTTAATGCAGGGATACATAGATCATCATATACATATATACAGGAGAAGGAAAGCACTCCACTTCTAATAAATATAAGCATTTACATGCATTCACAATTCAGTTGTCAGTGGATCATCTCCTTTAGCCACGAAGGAGCGGGTTAACATTGGGGATTATATGTACATCACATTACTCCCTGCTTTGACAATATTGCTATCAAACCTAAATCACTAAATGGCTGGACATGAAGATAACTCAACACAGGGCTCAGATTATACACAAACACATTTACACATACACCCGTGCACAAATGTACAGTGTTGTTCAGCTGACCACATTCACTTCCACAGTCTTACACATCCCTTTATGAACGCACCTGATTCACTGATTAATGGAACCTGAACAAAAAAAACATTAGTTTCAGTTAATCTGAACACACACAAATACACACATACTTACTTACAGTAACACAGTCTGTCATCACTCCTATCGTACTGACATGTTACGAAAGGATCAACCTCTGACAGCATGATGAGTTCTGAGGCCTCCAAGTCACAAACGTACAATTACACAACTACTCAGATCAAAGTTTTTTTCTTCTTCTAACAACACTCAGTGGAATGTCTCCCTCGAAACACAGCAGGAGCATCCTGCTCAGTCTTGTATGACTCTGAAGAACTGACTCTGTTTCATAATTGAAGGTTATATCTTTAATGTTTTTAAAAAATATATGTCCTCACTACTTGCACTACCCTGTACGAACTTGTATCAGGATCACTGACTGAAGTCTTTCACTGTCTTGTCTTGTCCCTCCATCAATGTGTTGTCACTATATAATTGATGTTCTTGTTATTTTATCCATGAACTGTAGACTATACAGATCATGGTACTTAATTTAATTTTGCAAACCTTGAACCCTGCAATAACATATTTACAGTATTTACGTGTGTGTGAGTTTATCTCTTTCTACACAGTATTCCACATAGTAAAGGCCCCAGTATGCTTCAAAAGAAGTGCTTGTTAGATCATCTAACATCTGAAATTCCCTCTACGATGGAACTGGGGTACAACAATTTTTTATTTTGAACACCACCTCCTTTTTTATCATTACAGATGTCTTCAAGAAGAGGCTCTGTGTGAAAGTGTGAGCCGCTATCCCCATTTGTCTTATTGATCATGTGTCATTTCTTCTTATGAGAAGCAGACTTTTCATCCCCACAAGTCATTTGGTCATTGTGAAACTTTTTCTATTAGACGTGATCAGATGACACATCATACAGCATACTGAGACATTGATACTGTACAGACAAAGTAAACACTGTGTAACAATGTGCGTGCTGCGGCGGGGTATACAAAATGTATTTCTTAGAAAACTGGAAGTGACACAAGGCACACTGCGTTATATTGTTATAATGCCACAAAGTTCTTAGGCATGAGGTCAAGGTGGGCGGTTGGTCCTGCAAAGCGTCTGACTTTGACAACAGAGACAGTTGTTCATATCCTGTTTTCCAGTCAGTGTTGGTTTCTTTTAACCATGACAACCACCATTTACTAACTTTAGTTTGCTTAACTTAATCAGACCTCAACCACTAACGGGACAGAGAAGAAAAAATGCTTATGATGGTTATTTTAGAAGACACTGACATGAGGACTTGTTGTGGAACGCTGCAGATTTAAGAAGCAGCTTCTCCATTTTCAGTGCGAGACACTGTCCAGTGAATTCAATCAGGCAATCTGTTAAGTCCAATGTACTTGATGTTTCCATGTGTGAAAACCCAACTTACATACTCAAGACACAGAATCAGAATATGGTCACAGCTACTGAAGATGGAAACCAGAAGTCAGAACAAAGTGAATGTATTGAACACAACTCAACGTAATTCAGGACTTTTAAGTTTCAAGCATATGCATCATGTTCTTGCAAGGATTTTTGTGCACCTATGTGTGTGTGTCTGTCAGGGACATAAATTATCAGGGCATTTGGCTCATTTAAAAAAAATATATGTTGCCATGTCTTGTCTCTGTGAATATTAAGGTGTGGCTCAATTAAAGTCCCCAGTTTGACACTAGAGGTGTCAGCCAGTGCGCTGGTGAGTACAGTGAATTCTTCACACAAGACAAACAATTAAAGAACTAAACTAGTGACACGAAGCAGTCTCAAGAAGAAGAAAACGCCAACTAAGAGAAACCGCAAAAAAAACTTGCAACAGTAAAAACATCAAACGCGAGGAGTGTAGGATGGACTGGTCTGGGACACTGAGTCTCCTGTAAGATCTCGTACAGTTTCCAACATCGACAACAAAAACAAATCTTACTGGTGTGAACTGGTGGCGCAAAATGTTTATTTGGAAAAACACAAAAGTGGGACTAAAATACAGCTAGAACAGATCAAGTGGATCTGGACAAGTCTTTGTCATGCTGCAGAATAATTTTGGGACCAATTAGACCCCTTCCTGATAGTACTGCTTTATGGATAAGAATCTAATGAACATCTAAAGTGCTTAAAGCCTTTGCACAGTACTGTATAGGTATGGTATATATAGCATTCTGACCAGTCAGTGTGTCTATAAAAGTCCTCCTCCACTCAAAAATGTGTTTGACATGTCTTCAAATATGTATGGGGGGATCTTTAACTATCACGTGAACAGCTGAACCTGACACTGTGTTCATTGCATTTTCTTCCAGCAGTGGTAGACATTAACATTTTGCTGTATTGTAAAATTGGTCACAAATCTGCTAAAATGTAAGTTAAAGATGGTCACAAGCAGCAGATGCCAATCTACATGAAGCAACACATTACCACCTGTATTATGAAGCTGATGTCATTGGTCATTTTCTACTTGTGGCTTCTTGTTAAATGCATATGAGGGGCTTCGACTGGGCTTGTGTCGTTACTTCAGCGTGGAAATATTACACATTTGTGTGTTCATACAAATTGCTGCATTAATCTTTAATAGACTATTATTCCATCAAGTTCTGTTACTGTAAAATATATTTTATTTATGAGGGTGTTAATAGACGCTGGGAGAGATCAGATGTGGTCTGGCTGCTGGTGGAGACGGAACAACTCGCTATGGAGTTACACATACACACGCACACAAACACACACACACACACACACACACACACACACACACACACACACACACACACACACACACACACACACACACACACACTCTCAAACATATGTGCAATGCATGCAAACACACACACACAAACATACACTCTCCAGGCTATAAATGTGTGATGGAACACTGGCTGTCAGACAGTGGAACAAGACATAAATAAGTGTGAAACCCACAAGTGTATACATGTGCGTTTTTGTATTTTTTTCTGCATGTCATCAGTTTACATGCAGTTTATGTAACTGCACATCATCTTCTTTATCCGAGATTCATTTTGTACATCAGAGCCACTGACTGTAAGTTAAAACTTGCTTCAGGTTTTTCTTTAGTTTCTTTTGTTTTTATACCCCCATGAGCAGCAAACCCTAATGATGGTGATGTCAGTCCATCACTTTAGGTTTGGCCTCCTTTAGCTCCATCATATCAAACACTGCACACAACAAATATTAAAATCTAAAGAGCAGATTACTATACATTTGCACATGTTCTCAAGAAAAAAAATCATTATTATGCTGTTTTAACACCTTCAGGGCATGTTCAGACCAAACCTGCTGTGTGGCACAACCGTGCAGGGGTCTGTGCGGGTGAGGGCCCGGTTTTGTGATGTCAGGCCATGCTAATAGTAGCTCAAGTAGAAATTCTGACTTGCAGACTGATACAATGTTTTTATACTCCCTCATGGCAGGGTTGTACAGCTCTGCAAAGGTCATCACCACGGCGATAAGTTTCTCTCCCATCATTACAGTTCCTGCAATGATGGGAGCAAAGTCAACAACAATGTTACACAGTAAACAAGGTTTTTTGTTTCTTGAGCGTCTTGGTCTGATCTGCCACTTATGTGATTGGCCAATGCAGGGCCTCGCCAAACATTGTAGCAAAAGTTGATTCCGGTTCAGTTTTTTGCCTGAAGACCGCTATGTTTCTTTTGCTTAGTCCTATGCAGACCCCTCCCCCACAGTGTAAAACCCCACCCCATTGATATAATAAAGGGGAGGGCTGTGTTTTTTCATGTTGTGCTAGTTTTGGTTTGAAAGCAACCTTATTCGATATTGTGGAGTGTTATGAACACTCAAGGAGCATGAAAGCTGGTAGTCAAAGTTATTCCATCTAAAAACACTAGTGTAAAATTGGTTATGACACAAGCTTTGCAATAAAATTAATTTTTTTGCAGCCACTGTTTAGACGTGACAGTGCCTTTGACTAAGCAGCCATTACTTGCTGTAGTTTACACTCCATGATATTTTGTGTTTCAATAAATGCATCAGTTTGGAAGGAGTATTGTATGAGATTGCATTGCATTGTTTAGGTATTCCTGTTGTGTGTCATCCCTTTTTTATCTGACCGCATTTCAACCTGGAGACATGCAATTTTATTTTGATATCTTATCTTGATCAGTAAGTACTTCACGCAGTGTCAGATTCAGAAGGCAATCTGAACCTGGAGGCCTGATCTCATCCAGGTGTTGTTTGATGATGCTGTTTCTCTCTTCAGTTAAGCCTCATACACATATGAACTTACATGACCTGCTTCTTCACAAAACAAAATATTGCTCTCTGGCAGTCAGAAAGGAACTCTCTTAAAAATCTTTTCACTTAACCAATAACAATGACTGTGTTAAACCTGATTTGTTTCTGTTTTACTGGCTGAGCTAGACTGGCCACAGTTTGGATGTTTGCCGCTTCATTTTTGCATCATCCATAAACAAAGTCTGTATAAGCTGCGGTGGTTGAAGGAGGAAATAAATACATTGTGAAACAGACAAGGCTCCAGCTTTATGTGGCTGGGGTTGCCTATGCACCACTTATAATAGCCAACTGTTAGACTTCTGCAATACAAACACAGAGCTCAGTAAGAATAATATAGTTAATCTGGTGGAAAGCTCTTAAATCAAAACAGTCGCCGCTCCGAGACAGGGTGTGAAACCGAGTCCAATGAGGACCAAACCTGGCAACCCAAGAAACAGTTCATCTGGGACGTTATTGTTGACTTTAAAGCAGACATTGTTTTCATGTTCCAAATGAAATATAAAATAAGCAATAAGTCCAAATATGGGACAAGAGAAACAAACAGCTTGAAGCATGTTTTGTTTTTTTAAACAGAAAAATTGTTCTTTCAGAGTTTATATCACTTCCTGAAGTGATTCTGCAAGCCACAGCGTCACAAATTATTCACACACACACACACACACACACACACACACACACACACACACACACACACACACACACACACACACACACACACACACACACACACACACACACACACACACACACACACACACACACACACACACACACACACAGGTCTGCAGTATTCTTAGCTTCCGCCCCCAGTTTCCACGATGACAGGGTGGTGCACTTCCTGTATCTGGTTTGGCCAGTCTCTGACTTCCTGGTGTGAGCTGCATGTTCCCATGGAATTACATGATTATCAATGTGTGTGTGTGTGTGTGAGTGAGAGAGTGTGAGTGTGTCAGATCACGTGGCCCTGACAAAAAGAATAGAACAGAATGAGCCCTATATATCTACATAGAGAGCAGGTCCTCTTCCATGGAGCCCACCATGTTGAACCGCCATGTTGCACCAGTAGCAAGAACAACCAAACACTTGTTCTAGAGGGGGCCTTTCATGTTTTTTTGTGTTTTTCATGACTTTGTGAGTTTCGTGGACACTTTAGGTTCTTCTATACACTTGGAATCTGCAACCTTGCCACTAGACACCCCTAAATTCTACACACTGGTCCTTTAAATTGTAAATGAAATTCAGTAAAGTTGATTTTTGGATTGGTTTCTCAACGTGACTGTGTGATATATACAACCCAAAAACCAAGATTACGGGTTGGATGAGATTGAGGCTGACATCTAACAGCCAACAAGCTAACTTCCTCCTACTTTGAAAGCTAAGGAGAACAAACATGATTGAGTTTAGACTGATGCTAAAATTAAACGCTGTCTTCCCCAAATCCAACCGGCTGAGTTAAATTAACAAAAGCCCTGCTGTTGCCAGAATCTTAAACCTGGCACAAAGACAGCCCCCCCCAAACTCCATCCAATAAATGTGTGCAACATGTGATTTCTGTAAACCCTGGATTACTCGTAGATGAGCGCTGTGAACCTAAACAGACTAAATATGACAACAGCGATAGAGTCAGCTTTAGTTTAGACCAAATAAAAATAAACTTTTGTGGTGACAAGTTTTACCTAAATGGCGATGGTTGTGGAGAGGCTGGTTTGGTGAAGGATGCTGCATTGTCCCTCAGTTTGTCAACAATGGTACGTGCTGATTGTCATATGGGGAAACAAGATTGGTGTTTGGGAGATTTTTAATCAGAGGGGGAGAGTTTGGTTTCCTCCCTCAGTTTCTATTTGGAAATCTACAGGTCCTGATCAGGGAGCAGAATTACACAAGTGAGACTGAATAAATGCCGTATCACAATATGGTGGTGGTGTTGGGGGCGAGGGTGGCAGACCTGGGGATTTGTAGACTGGAAAGTTTATGATTTATTCTGACCAGTGTAACTTAAAACCTAACCTAACCTAACCTAAAAAAAAGTTTCTCCAAAAAACATGAAATGAAAAGTCAAATAAGTCAAACTTGACACAGAGAACCTTTTTTTCTTTCTGTTCTCTTTCAAACCATCAAACTCTCCTCTAAAATAGGCCCTCCAACCATTCTAGGCAGTTAACATTGTTCATGCACTTTATACACACAATACTACTCACCACAAGGCAAAAGAAGTACAAATCACCTAACACCAAACCAAACATTTAACTGAGTAAAATAATTCCCCTCATACTAGGTCTAACCCATGACATCAGTGGTGATGTCAGTGAGAGTTTAAAAGTAGGAAGCGGTTGGGTGACTCCCCTTATTACTGAGTTAATCTGTAGGGGCATAGTAGTTCCAACCCTACTAAAGCCAAACATACAGGTCTATGTAACATACAGTACAGTCCAACAGTCCCTTACTTCAGCTATCCCTCTTTGGTCATTTGTAATGCCATCAATAGAATTAAGTATGCAGCAAAAATAGAGACAGCAATCCAATCAGGCACCTGCTGGATGGATAGCACTTAAGAAAAGAACCACAGGGCACTTATTGCTGTATGCAGCTCAGCTAGTAGCTACTTGGATGGCTTTGTAATGGTTTGAGGAGATGCATCTAATTGGACAGCACTCACTAGTATTAGATATGGGAAATCATGCAGGCAATAGCTTCTCTTTCAAATTCACCGTTTATTGTACAGAATTCAGAATAAAGGTCTGACAGTTTGCTTCGTTTGGGTTCCTGCCCATGTAGGAGTAGAAAGAAACAAGCATGTGGATATATTCGACACACAATCATTCAAATCACTCAAAGTAAAGCAGAGTCTAAAACTATCATAAAGAAACAAATGCAAAAAGTATGGCAAGGATATTGGGTTATAAATGACACTTGAAGACATCTGTATAATGTACATAAACATGTAGGTTTGAGAAGGAGGAAGGGCAGAACACGATTACTAATCCCTGGCTACTAAAGAGAATTTGAGAATTTAGGGTGGGTTTTTTGCCTTCTAATCTACTGTTACACAGTCCAGATAGGTGGTGGTAATGCACCTTTAAACTGGTCTGCCAAATGCCAATCAAACCAAAACAGCAGAGGAAGTAGCAACTCCCCTTTTCAAACCTAGATAAGGCATTTTTCTAGGATGACAGTTGAAGACATTCATACATGGCCTTGTTTTCTATACAGAAATGTCCCTCAAGTTGATCACAATTCAATATACAGTACCAGTCAAAAGTTTGGACACACCTTCCCGATCACTTCAATTAGAAAGTGTGTCCAAACTTTTGACTGGTACTGTAAGTTGAGGCTACAGCAGTTACAAAAATATGCCCAAAATGAAAGGAATGTCCGGGGATCACCAAAGTCATTAGGAGTCATCATCTGGGTACCACAAATGTCTGTACCAATTTGTGCCAATTCACCTTTGTAGATGGTAAACATTTCACAGGATAAGGGAAACCTTTTCTGGTGGGCTTGAGGGAAAGGATCACCATCATTCATCAATCCATCTAATGGTATACATCTGTCTACGTCTACACTACGTCTGTCTTTATACAGTATATAAAGATTGACAGTGCAATGTGTGACATCACCCACTGGTTTGTATGGAGTCAGTTTGATGCCCAGAGTTGCAGCTTATGGTCGGCGGCATCTTTTCTATTTAGAGCCAAGCACCTCCAAACAGGGAGTGCAGCGTGTTGCCCTTCACAATCTGGAAACACCTCACTGCAACCAAGTACTGAAATGAAATGGCTTAAGGGGAAACCATGCGGTGCACATTTGGACTAATGTTTGCTACTTAGGCTAAATTCTGCTTACAGGACAGGCATCCTCGTCAAGTAACATTAAACTTACGTAAATATCGCAACAAAGGTACCACACAGTGCAATCTGTGGAAAGCAAAAGCTGAGCCAAATTCAAATCTTATTAACGAAGCAATAATGACCTAAATGACCACCAGCATACTTATTAGAGGGCTAGAATAAAGCAATTAAGACCATAATGACTGGTTGGAAAAATTATTCACTCTATGCTTTTTTAATGTGGGGTCTATTGGAGCCAGTATCTAGAGGCCATCTGTGACATTGCCCTTTAAGGTCTTCCACACTGGTTTCACCCTCAAGCTGTGGTAGTTGCCACTTGGGACCCACAGACCAACATTTCCATCCACAAAAATAGCTCAACAGAACATCAGGTGTGGCTTCTCAGACTTGCAGGGTAAAGCAAAAACAGGAATGATGACACCATGGGGCAACATAATGCTGTAGGATTAGGTGATATTATGTAGTTACAACTATTTGACAGCCCAATTTTTACATTACTACATAAGTGCCAAGTTTATTTACTCAGTTCACATTTGAGATACAGATTTGTAGGTTTTTTTACTGTATTTTTTGTGCTTCTGTTTATCTTTTCTTCATGCAGTTGTAGCCGTAGTTTAATTTTAAGCTTCTGTAACTGCTATATAATCACCTCAGTCTTCTTTGCTGTTCCAGTGTGTAGTTTTCCCTCCCTTTTACATTCGCTCTGACATTACAGCAGCTTGTCTGTCACTAATTACAGATGCTCTTTTTTCTGCAGTAGTCTGGCACTGACAACCAGGCCACTAGGTTTCCTGCCAAATCCCAACTGTAGAGTCTGAATATAGACCAGTACCTCTGTGAGCACGCTGCATGGAGCGATGATGCTTTTCTTAGAGATAAATTCAATCTGCCTGCCTGTTTACGCTGCCTCTGGGTGAAATTTGTACAATAAAAATCTCTGGTGTTTTTAGGCAGGCAGGAATTCCTCATAGTAGAGTTTATCTGAAGTTCAACACAAGACTGAGTCCAGAGCCTTGAAATAAAACTACATGAGTATCAGGCCTGTTGGCAGCTCCACCAACTTTAGTCTAGTGATGGTAAAGCTGGCCAAAACCCTGTAGTAACTAAAGAATGAAAAGGACAGTTAGACTTTGAATACAAAGAAAAATGTTTATTGCTAAATACCACAGAATATCTGATAATACAGGTTTTGAAGAGTACCAATCAATGAATTATTACATGGTTTAAAACTCACTTTTTGACTTTGTTTAGCAACAAGAACTCCAAGAGAAGTTGCACTTCAAAGTCAAAAAGCCTAATCAAATGAAAATGTATTACCATCAGTTTAATGTCAATTAAAGCAGACACAGCCATTATAAACTTTATGTTTGGTTTGGTGTGGTTTTTAAGTTTTTTCATTGTGCAATAAAATTGAAACTCATTGAGGAAAATTCAGTTCAAGAACTCCCCCTGATGACCTCAGGTCAGAGAAAAAATGTCCGTTATATTTAAGTTGATTTATTTATTTGATTTGGCTGAGCACAACCAAATAAATAACTATTGAACCATGACTACATTCTTTCCCGAATCTGCCTGCATTAATTAAGCTGATTTAAATGTCTTAACCTAATTGTGTACACGCTTAAAAAACAGTATTCCACTGATTCAGATTTCCACTCCCATAATGTTTTTATTCCATGCATTTCTCTTCCTTTTCAAATCCTGGCACATTCATTATCCACAATGCAGTTAATGTAGCCTGCAGCTTCTAGTCTCAAGCAGAGATGAAGAGCGGGCTACAGAGGTTAGTCAGAGGTTTGGTAACTTCACTTCTTTCTAACGCCACAACCCAATATTTTACTCATTTTCAAACTTGTAGTCTTCAGCCCGAGCCAGCGTTGACTCATGTGACATCACTTGAGGCAATTTGTCAGATTTCATACAACTCCCTCTGGAGACACAGGCTTTATACTACTTTTTCCACATATGCAGTAGTAGTCCACAAAACACACACTAGTCACAAAGCAAGCCGAGCAGATGAAAAGCATGAAGAGCACAAGTATTTATTGAAAATCCAAAGGAAACTGAACAGGAACTGGCTACTCAACCAAGACTGACCTGATAACTGGACTTTAATACTAACTGAAATAACGAGGAGATGAGGAGGAGGTAGGGAGATGGGTAGAAAAGCTCAGGTGGAGGGGGGGAGGGGGGAGTGGTGATGAAACAGGAGAACAGTAAAGGAGCTGACTGGCTGGGGGAAATACAGGGAGCAGGGCAGGGAGGATGAGACTGATACAGGGCAGGTGTGAAAGGAAGAACAGGCTGGGGGGGGAATGAAAGCAGGGCAGGGATAATGAGATTGATGCAGTGCAGGTGTGACGAGGAAACACAATTACTCTAGATAACTTTGACTGAGTAAGCGGTGTGAGTACAGACCAAAATAAATACAAATACAGACAACAACACAAATCTGTTACTATAAAATTGTAATTCTTATGATATTGTGATTATTTTTCTTTTCATGCTATGACTTAATTTTAGAATGTTGTTTTACCTTTTACATCAGTGGTCCTAATTCACCACCATAATACTACAGTCATCCCAAAATGCTCCACATAGTTTCAAGGCAATTAAAAGGAATGATGTCATACTTCATTGATGTTATTCATATCTAAGCATCTGATCTGGCATTTTAAAATCCTGCAAAAGCATCATCAAAGTGTGTGTGTGTGTGTGTGTGTGTGTGTGTGTGTGTGTGTGTGTGTGTGTGTGTGTGTGTGTGTGTGTGTGTGTGTGTGTGTGTGTGTGAGTGAGTGAGTGAGTGAGTGAGTAAGTGAGTGAGTGAGTGAAAGGGACTCTATAGGTACTCTATATAAGTTACCTTTGTTTTGTATATGGTAATTTACACAGTAGTTGTACTTTAAGGATTTTCAGTTGTGGAGTAGATTATGACATTATGTGACGTGTAATTGATTTTAGCAAGCTTACATCACTTAATTGAGATACAATCAAGCGGGGAGTTCTGAAATGATGCGTACGCGGAAGTAACTTAAAACTGCATTCTATCAAAAGTCCACCAGGGGGCGACCGTTTTGGTGTCAAAAGGACTTCCGTCTCTATACAAGTCAATGGAGAATTCACCAACTTCTCACTTGATTTATAACCTCAGTAAACGTTTTCAAAATGTGTTTATGGTCTCAATCGCTAGTTTAAAGCCTTCTTCAATGCAGTATGATGTTCATTTGTGAAATGTTGGCCTCCCTGATTTTATATTTGACGATAAAGCAGGGTATGCATTAGGGCGTGGCTACGTTGTGATTGACAGGTTGATTGGTTCAAAGGTTCAGGAGGGCGCCTCATGCTCCTCCTGATGCCCATATAAGTAGAATCCGTGTTTTGTTTTTTTACCCAGCATGCACCTGAAATTTTCAACATGGCGCTGCTCAGATCGGATAATATTCGCTTCCAAGCAGTGTTGTGACAATCATAGACATAATAAAGAGTAGACGTCTCATTGGCTGCTGGGATACGAGAATTTCGGGCGCCATCTTGAACCGGTCATCCTATCCATAGACATAATAAAGAGTAGACGCCGAATCAACCGCTACTGCCTACTGGCGCTGACGAGACAACCACCAAAACAGTAAGATGCCTGAGCACTGTGCGGCGTATTCCTGTCAAAATCGGCGGACTGTTCAAAACAGGGCTCGGGGGATTACTTTTCACAAGTAAGATTGAACATTATTATTGGTTGTACTTAGTGAATAGAATATAACTGTACTGTATTTATGTCCACCAGCGAAATCAGACAACAGAACATCTGACTGTAGAATAGTTTGCAAACAAGCTTACTCACAATTTCAGCAGCTTTGGTTCATTATCAACATCAAAATAGGAGTTTTGTTGAAGAAAGGTTCTAAGACATTTGAAAGAAGAAAATAGGAAAAAGAAGTAAATAGGAATAATAGGAAATATGAAGATAGGAAATAGAAAAATAGGAAGAAGAACTTAGAAAAATAAGCTAACCTCCTTTGTAAAAAGTTTCTCACAAATCTCCCGTTTTCCTTTTGAAGGTTTCCCAAAGACAGAGATGTTAGGAAGAAGTGGGACGTGGCTTTGAGGAGGGAAGGATTCACTGCAAGTGATTCATCAGTGCTTTGCAGTGAGCATTTTAAGCAGGACGATTTAGATAGGACAGGTCAGATTGTCCGACTCAGAGATGGTGTTATTCCATCCATCTTCAGCTTCCCGGTTCATCTCCAAAGAGTAGGTGTATCATGATAAGGCTATTAGCATTCATAAATGTAAATATATCAATCACAGGGCAGGGTGTGATACTTATCCCTGTATACTGTATATATATTTTCAAGTATTATGCTTCTTCATTTTAGCCGGAAAAGGGCAGGACTACGTGTACCTCCAGAAGATCTGAGGAGAGCCTGTCTGTGGCCTCTCAGGATGCCTCACACACTGCAACCTCACACCCACAACCTCAGCCTAATGATGTGAGTATTTCTATTTTAAACATCATATCATAATGGTCCTGGACATATTAAAATCTCACTTATTTGCTGCCACCCATATTAAACACCTATACACACACAATTGAAGACATGTTGAACATGCATTCCTGCCACACACACACACACACACACACACACACACACACACACACACACACACACACACACACACACACACACACACACACACACACACACAGTGCTGGCAGAGGCTTTGACAGGTGATGACTATAAGAAAGAATGTGGGTCATACTCTAGTGGTGTCAAATTGATGTGTGTGAAGTGAGACAATCAAACCATGTTCATCCCTCTTTCTACTAGGATCATGGCTATGCCTTGCCTGCTTCTCCTACCTCTCTTAAGGCCAAACTCAATGAAGCCTTAGCAAGAGTGGAAAGTCTGGAACGAGAGAAGAAGAATGCCATGGCCAGAGAAAAGAGGGCAAAGACCACAGTGAAGAGTCTTTTAGGAGATTTGAGGGAAAAAAACCTTATTAATGAAGAGCTCGAAGAGAGGCTTGAATTCTACTCAGGTAAGATGAAATTAGCACTTTGAAATCCACATCTACATCTTATTCTTACACTCTTTATTAAACTCCTTAGTTGTTATCTGAAGGGGACTTATTCTTCTTCTTTATTATGTCTATGAGTGTCACTGCCCGATTTCCGGAGCTGCCCGATTTGCTGTACGGACCGTCTGCGCATGCGCGAACGAGCCGCCATCTTGTATGGTATCTCCACTTGGACAAACTTCATTCCGTCTCTGCCCGATTTCTAGCTTTGTTGTGATTCTTATACATATATTTATAACTATATATCAGTCTCTCAATTAGAATACAACCAGAAAATAGTTTAAAGTGGTGTAAAGTATAAAGATAAGATAAGATAAAACTTTTATTGATCCCACAGTGGGGACAATTCACCACTACAGCTGCTCATGATATGAGAAAAAAACTAAACATATGTGTACCACAATAAAAATTAAAACTAAAAAAGGACCTTAAACTGCAGTTATAACATATAGTAGGCTATATACAACAATAAAATTAAAACCTAAAAGGAAAGAAAGGACCTTCTTTGCACTAGAGCATAGCAGGGACTTTACATAATAATATTTAATAACTGGTGGTACTGTGTATATATATAAACGATTCACAACAAAGCTATTAAAATTGAGGTTTTGTGTCCAAAAGCGCGCGAACGGGCCGTACGGAAATCGGGCAGAGAAGAAATGAAGTTTGTCCAAGTGGAGTTACCATACAAGATGGCGGCTCGTTCGCGCATGCGCAGACGGTCCGTACAGCAAATCGGGCAGCTCCGGAAATCGGGCAGTGACAAGCAGCAGTCCACAAACCAATGGGTGACGTAACGGATGTTACGTCCATTTTATATACAGTCTATGGATACAATTAGTTAAGTTCTTTTAGACTGCTGTATTAATGTGTGGAGACTCTTTGCCAGCAGTCAGACTTTTGTTCCAATTTAGCTTTATGTCAGAATATACACTTTTATGTGCACTCTTACTGGCATGCTGGTCTACTGGTCATTCTCTTTATAGTCTGCCTTTTTATCCATCTCAGACTCAACAATTTGTCACATAATTGCCTTCTTTCTGTTTCAAACCTCCTGCTGAATGGCTCTTAATTCTCTCTTATTACGAAATGATCCTTCACTGCTCTCGTCACCTTTTCATTTGACATTTTAAACCTTTTACATGAATTTTGCCCAGGAGAGTACTGCTCTGACTTTTGAAGTCCTTACTTAATGGTCGCTTTTAATGACAGTCTTTCAAATATAGAAGCTTATTCCGCTTCTTTTTACCTGTAGTTGAAGAGCTCCAGTTAAAAGCAGGATATTGCTCCAGCTCTAAAGGAATCTTAGATATAAAAGAAACTTCCCTTTCCCTACCCCAGCATGGTGCAAATGTGAGGTATATGTTTTTTTTCTGTGGTTTTACGCTGGGATCTGTGCCAGTTAAATGCACAAATGCAGAGCGACGTCAGAATTACAGGTCTGGAATATACGTCGAACTTCCTGTCTGACTGAGGAGTTGAGGGTGGTTCCCTAACAACCTTTCTCAGACATTCCTCTCCTAATTATGCCTGAGGAGAAAGAAAGAGAGAGAGAGAGAGAGAGAGAGAGAGAGAGTGTGTGTGTGTGTGTGTGTGTGTGTGTGTGTGTGTGTGTGTGTGTGTGTGTGTGTGTGTGTGTGTGTGTGTGTGTGTGTGTGTGTGTGTGTGTGTGTGTGAGGAGTGGTAGTGGGGTAGTAAAACATAGTAAAGTCTGCCCACATTTAAAGCTCTTTATTCCACTTGATGACTGATGCATTTCACTTTCCTGTCTACACTCATCAACACAGACAATCTCTGCTCTGAGCTGTGTTTGGTTTGGCCTGAGTCTCAGACAAGATATTATGTCTTTTGTTGATTTTGTAATCTGAGGATGTAATTCATCATATTCTGGATTTAGTTAAGGTGGAGCTGGATTTAGGTTCACTTTCGCAATTCTTGCCACAGTTTTTGAGATGTCAGTGTTGTAGAAGCATGATGGATGACTTTCCTGTTGCAACTAATTGGAGATGATATGGACCTTATTAAACAGATCAGATATGAGCCAGATGTGACTGATCCACATTAAATATAGTTTCCTGTTCTGCTCCATCCATTGGATGAGCCCCTCTAACACTGATGTGTAAAGCTGTGACACAACCTTTATAATAAATACATCAGTGGCAACACTGATATTTGCAGTTAGCTAGTGTTACCAAAAATGTAATTTATATAGTTTTGAATTAATTAATTAAATTCAATTTTGCCTGATGATGGACTGGAGGCTGAGGCTTTGTTAAAAAAACATGGTTACATGTTTATTTTGTGTAACTGCCTGTTTTCTTTTTGTGTTGGTTCATAGTGAATGTTTCACAACAGAGAACAGAACGTAATGTATTGTCAGGATTGCCAGATTTACACATCTGAAAAATATGAGATGAACCATTTTGATTCAACATGGAAGCTTTTGCCATATCTTTTATGTGTACTAATATTTATGTTTAAATTGACCAAAAGGCTCTCATAATCTGGTTGATATCAAGAAAGACATTTTGGTGGCCAGTCGAAAGTCTGATTGGGTGCTAACTTTAAAATCATGTAACCATATGGGCTTGTGATCAAAAAAGTTAATTTAAGCCCAAGATGCGATGTGAAAATATTTCAATTTATGCAGCTTTAACCTTATATTTACAAATGCTAGTATAGGTCATATTATTTGCAGCACACAGACACCAACATTTCTTAAAAAAACTCTGAGATGTTAGTAGGGATCAAGTCTAGTTTGTGGTTTTAATGGCTGCTGGCTTATAGACTTATGTCACCCATTAACAAGCAGCGTGACCATTATTTTAAATGCATATTAGTCATTTTTAGAGTTTGTTCCTCAGTCATTAGCGAGCACCACAGCCATTATTTTTTTAGACATTTAATACATTCCCGCTTCCTGACAGTTTGCGGTTTAATTTGCTACAGTCTTACAGAATTAGATCAAAGTTGGATGAGAACCAGCCGCTAATCCTGCTCATATGGACGGATATTAAGTCAGTGGTGTCGTAAAAACAAACACACTTAACCAGATTAGACTGGGAGCACTGATATCACATCAGGCTGTCTGTGTATGTGAGTATCAATAAAAAATATTATGAGGATCTGTGTTTATGTGCACAAATTAAATTGAGAATGTAATCTGATTTTTTTTCAAACCTTTGAAGATGTTTATGCAGTAGCAAGGCAGCGTCAGAGCTTTAATAAACAAGATGGAAACAAACATGGGTTGGACAAAATATCAAGAACGCCTTTACAGTTGAATAGTGCATTTTAAACAACAGCCCTGCAAAGAAAATTACATTTATAAAGATTCAAATGTTCATTATTTTCTTTAAAATGTGTCTGAAATGTTTTTTGAGGTTACCCTTCATGTTGATGTTTCATTGACTTGCATTTTAATGTAGAGCATTACTGATATTCGTAGTGGTTAATGGCACAACAACTGCTTCATAGATTACCATCAAGTTCAATATCAAATCTAATCCAATAGAACCTAAGCCTGACAGATGTAGTATTTGTTGCAGATCTATTACTTTATACTGTATAAATATGAACATTTAAACCACCTTGTGTACCTTTTGCCCTTGACAGCTGCTGCACAAATGCATGGCCTTGATGAAAATGATTAATTTAGCTTCTTTTGAGTTTTATCATGGTATAATATTCCATGGGCCTAAATGCAGACACGATGGCCAAATGTTTGACGAAAAGTTAGAAAGACCATCACAATGAAACAGGGAAGCAATTGCAAATAGCAGGGTTGTAATTACCATTGCTGCATTCCATTTATCTCGGAAGTTGGAAGTCAGAGCTGGGAATGACGTAAAAACGCGAGTTTTAATTGTTCCAGTTTAGAAGTCCGAAAACAAGTTCTGGCCAGGTTAGCCATTGATCTCAATATCAGTTAATAAGAATACATTTCACTTTATTTTGTGTGTACAAACATCGTGGCAGCGTGTCCACAGATGGAAGTTTGACAGCGCTGTGTGTACAACTGATTTAATGAGACACAAATAAGACAAAACTGCTAATGAACGAAGATATTACTACCACGTTCACATTTTTGATGCATGGGGCTACCATCTTGGATTTTGAGGTTGGGTCTGCTGAGGTTTGTCCGACTTTCAGTCCGAAATATGATTCCAGAGGGCGTTCCATTTTAAATTTCTGACTAAGGACTTTCGAGTACAACTGGAATGCAAAACCTATTCAACCAAAAGGTCCTTCAATCAAACCAATATGGACGTCTCACATCAGCCAATGTAATTAAACCTCAAATCTAATAGAATTAGTGATATACTGTCAGTGCCCAGTATGTTAATCTTCACACAACCAAGTCTGTCTAGTCTAATCTTGAGGCTGTCTTCTTGATGCTTGCAAGTCACTAAAATGGTAATCATTCCCATCGCTACTATCCATCCCATGTCCCATGAACAAGGGATGGATGGTAGGGTAAGAACAACCATTAAGGTACAGGCTATGTCCCAAGAGTCGATGCACAATATGACCTCTGCCAAAGCCCATAATGTGATGTTAGTCCAAGTGCTTATTGACCAAATGATTCACATATGGCAAGTTTCTTGGAAAAAACAAATTCAGTAGAAGCTTTTCTGTGATGCTGAGAACATAGTGAGCCCAACCAGTGTAGGCAGTCTAGTGAATCAACAAGTCACCAAGGCACACTGGGAATAATAAAAGAGCTCCAAAAGGAGGTTATAAGCCAAGACGAGCGAAGAACATACATATATTTGTTCCAAGCACTGCATAGATGATCTGATGTGAAGAACTGGACCACCAACAAGGAGGAACTGAAGCCAGGCTGCTGGGCGGGCCAGTGTTTTTGCACCACTCGGACACTTAAGACCATTGAATGACATAGACTGGGAGAATATCCAGCAGCCATTTTATAGTTAAGTGTTTTTAAGGTCACTGTGAGAAACCTGTGATGTGTTTAGCACAAGGGCACTAATGGCGACCTCAAACAGCGAGTGGTTACTGCTTGCGTCCGCAATGATGTTTTTGTTCTAAATTTTAACTGGAAGGCAGCAGGGAGCTACAGCTACATCCAAGTAGACCAACCCTTTGGCATATAATATTTCCAAAGTTGTAGTTTAAAAGGTCATAATATTTAGCCTGAATTTCAATTATGTTTCACTTCATTCCTGACTTTATTTTCATTTTTTCAATTAATCTATTTATTTTTTTGTTAATTGATGCATTTTCTTGTCTGTGAATTGGTCATTTATACCTGCAAATGAGTACTATCTAAATTACATGTTTTCATGTTGTTAAATTCTTGGGTCTTTGGGTGCATTTCTATTGGTCTCTAAAGTAGATGAAATCCCAAAATGAGACTAAGCTTTAAGGCGCCAGTTTACTCTGCCAGAACTGTTTGTCAGACAGTTGAATAGCTTCAGTTTCCCTCAGAATGAAGGGGAGGAGGAGGCATGTCTGACAATTTCTACAACTTTCCAAAACCGACAATCCAACATTCACACACACTTAATTGCGTGGGGCAGGCAGAGATGAGAAAGGATTATTTACACTGTATTTTTGTCACATTTTGAGTACAATATCATGAACGTCTTTGAAAAGAACCAGCATGCCATCATCCACATATATAAATGATATCACACCATCCTGCTTTCTATGACAGCTGTTCATACGACCCTCGAGAATATTAGTTCTGAACTCTGCACCCATTTGATTTCCGAGGAGGTTTGACAATATGAAAGACCTTCAAACTACTTTTTGAACAAAACCCAACCCACAGTTTTCAGATTTATTTTTCAATATCAAGACCCAAATTTCAATATGACACCTGAATTTCAAATCCCTCAAAGCTACTGGTTAAAGGAGGCACTAAGTTAAGCCATCTATTACCTCTTCCATCCTTGATACATTTTGGTTCAGTCAGTCTCACCACGCTGCTGTGTGTTTATCATCACTGTGTGTATGAGAGCATGCTTGGGGGTTGCCCAGTGGAAAACTTGGGTTTGGTTAAGACGGACTTTTGACCGTCCACAAGAGACTGCTGTGGTGGGCGGCACTGGTGCCAGAGAGCACACTGACTGGTTGTACCGCCAAGAAAACTCTCTTTTGACTGACATTTGGTTCATGCATCACCATGCATTAGACCAGTGTGTTCTGGTCAGGTTGGCTGCTGTCTTGTAGGGTGTTGGTTTTGTTTTGGGGTATTCTGCTCACCACTAATATTTAACAAGCGACATGGTAAAACCAGCCACAATGTTAATCTCTGACATTGTTCTGGAAAAAAATTCTGTGGCGTCAATAAAACAAAGAAATATGTGGGTTAATATGTTATGGCGCTCCTGAACCCGAACAAACAAATCTGCCTGTGGTTATGTAATTTTTCAGTGTTGTTTGTGAATCTTTGTCCCCAATACTAATAACTTTCAGTTAAAAAATACACTAGATCGGATTACCTGTCGTGTCATTACATCTCTAAAAAAGCTTTGTTTATATGGCAGCTTCATATATTTTCTGCTAAAAGTCAGTCTAGTTCACCGCAAAAGCCTGTGTAGTCTGTACTATATTTGTGTGAGGTGTGGCTGCTGAAGGGCTGCATGGGGTATTTTTGTCTGTGAGGATGGACAGCTGTGGTCGTGTCATGGCCAGAGTCTCCAATCACACCAGACGGTTACTCACTGGAGAGAAGAAGAAGAAGGAGGAAAGAGAGAAGGGGGAGAAGAGATGAGAAAGTAGGATGTGAGAGAGAGAGAGAGAGAGAGAGATGAAAATAGGTGGAGGACAGGAGAGAAAATAGAAGAAACCGTAACCTTAATGTTGATGGCTGTAATTCTACTGCAATATTTTAACAGGATGAAAACACATAAACTGACTGATGCCTCATTACTCATTGTCTTTAGTAGGGTAGGAGTTACATAATAGGCATTTTACAGGGATACACCACAGCTAACACCTAAAAAACAGCTAAATGTGTAAGTGACGAACAGAACCTCTGTATTTATTCATATTTTGGATCCTGCAGCATAATCACTTTCTCCCCATAAGACTCTAATCTACAGCTGCACTAGCAGCTCCATGAGGGGATGTGCTTCTCAATAACCCACTTACCTTAAGTCCTTAAATCTGCAGTTTGTTTCACAGAGTAAACAATACAGTTTAGTCCCTTACAACAACAAGATAACCTCATGTCATACACAGCCTCACTGTGGTGTGTGATACGGTATCATTGTGGCACACACTACTTTAGTCTCAGGCTCCTATCTATTGTTCTCCAAGCCTACAATATAAACTGTGGTAGCTACTCTTGGAAAATCCCTTTCTTTGTGGTTTCAGGTCGGTGTTTTACTGAAAATCAGGCATAAAGACAATGGACCTGTAGTGAGCTGACAGTATAATAGGTTTTGCATACACTATATTGAGGTTATAGTAGAATTAATCGTCTACAGGATGCTGATTTAAACATGGCACAGCTTTTTGAAAATGTGTGTGTTTCTGCACTAGATACCAGGATAAATGTATTGGGCATTTCTGTGTGGAGTTTCAATGTTGCCTGTGTGTGCGTGGGTTTCCTCCCGCAACCCCAAGATATGCGGGTTAGGCTGGGGACAGACCTGGAGACTAGCTGAAAACTACATAATAAGTGTTTCCACTAACATACACAGTTTTTAATCTTTGAACAATTTGAGTAGATTCAAAGAAGACACTCTGTGTGATAAGTAGCTTACAACAGTTGCACTGCCAGTAACCGCAGACATCCTTAAGTATAGATGGAGAGACATGAGCAACCTGGACTGTGAACTCTAAAGAAAGAGCTGGAGGTGATAGAGCTTCATTAGAGTGAGGTGGACTTTAGCTGAGCTGCACTGAAACCTGATGAAGTGGATTTTCAAAATAATAGCGTATAGCCCTGATTTCTTGGTGGGTAGTGTTCTCCAGTCAATGTGGGCTGCAGGTAATGAGCCGGCTGCAGTTTCTC
Source organism: Scomber scombrus (assembly GCF_963691925.1). NCBI lineage: Eukaryota > Metazoa > Chordata > Actinopteri > Scombriformes > Scombridae > Scomber > Scomber scombrus. Next base: position 24,622,044 of record NC_084984.1, read on the forward strand.
TTTGAATCAAATGCTTTCATCGACACCAACACAACAACACAGTATACTCCCACCTTCAATTTGTGAAGGTTCACAGCAGACTTCTTCCTCTACTGCATGTTAATCTGTAACTGTAACAACTGTCCCTGTAAAACCGTAGGAGTGAGAACCAAAACTACACCTAAAAAGGGGGACACGAATAGGCAATTATACATGAATATAGAATAATAGTTAAAGCAGGGTGTGAACTAAAGGGGAGCCAGAAGGAGCCCGGCTTCTCTTAATAAGACATGAGCATCCCTGTAAAAATGACTTGTGAAATTTGCTGCACTGACATTGACACTGCTACTGTTGCCATGCATTTCTATTTTTCCGTATGTTCATCTTTATGGATCATACTTAAAATTGGGCTATTATTTATGTATTATTCATGCATGATTCATCACTAATTCACTCAGTCTGGGCATTACTCTGCATTTCTCCAAACTGATATTACTAATTTCTCTGTTTTGTAATCAGCATACAGATATGTCCAAAAGAAAACAATAAACTTTACTCACAAATAAATAGTGAGCTCCCCTGAAAGCCATAGGATAGTTCACACCCTGTGTTTAAGTGCTGTAAATGATGAAAATGATCAAATAATTGTATAAAATAATAAACTGCAAAAGCCCAAAATGATATAGTGGAATTATTCCTACTGAAATGTATAAGATACTACAATGCATTGCACAGCTTAATAGGCAACATAAATTAGTATGGTAAACTTCAATAATTGTGTTATAATAGTAATTGTTACTGTCTTAATCTCAGCACCTAGTAGTAGTTTTCAGTAAACTATTCATTATTATTTCTCCGGCTCCTATACTTTACATCAACTTCTTTCCCATCCCAGTTGCAAATATAAAATATTTGGAATAATCTTAAAGTCATAGGTACTGGATCAGAAGACTCTCAGAGGACTCCCAACACCAGCTGACCAATCCAAAACCAGACTCAGTCCTACTCAGTCACACCCGAATCATAGAACAGGTTCATCAATCATAATATTAGGTGTAAATGGTTGTCTGTGTGTTCAGTTCGTGTTAGCCCAGTGACCCTTGGGTGACCTGTGTAGGTATAGTGCACCTCTCACGCAGTGTGAGCTGAGAAACACCCCCTCCACCACCCACCGCCCTGCACAGGATACGCAGATATAGATAATGAATAGACGAGCTAGAAATGGTGGTGAAGAGAGGGTAATTTCATATTTGTGTGCCAGAGGACATACAGTACATTACAGTACAGCACAGTAGTACGTCTGTCAATTTTCCACTGGAAAATAAGAAAAAATCCTCCAGTGTTTTGCTGTAATGTACTCATGGACAAACCCTAAATGACTCGACCAAACCAGAAGAAGAAAACAGTTCATAGCTCCAAAACTTATGTGCTTTCCCTAATTTAAAAGCTATGTATAGACTTTTATACACGTATTCCCTGTAAACATTAAGTTCTTTATTTTCCTTTCCAGAATGACCCCAAAACTTCTTTAATATTTATAGATTTCCCTCCAGCCCCTGACCCACTAATGCAATAATTTCTAATAAACAGGGTTTATGTGTAATATTTGCAATAAAGCTAACCGCTGCAGGGTTGTAAATGTGGATTTTCATTGTGGCAAATGTGATGCTGAGCATTATAATGGTAAAAGCATTACAGTTGATATAGTGTGACTGTGAGATCAGAGTCCCGAAATCACAAGAGTCTCATTTTGCAGTGTGGAGTTAGCAGCTTTGTTAGGTTCCTTTTGGGTTCTCATGGTCAAATGACAAATATTTTAGTGCGTAGCAGGTCATAACTATGCACTAAGATGTGTTGAAAGGCTGCAAGACCACAGGTGTACATAATAAAAATGAATGATGTTCAATTTAGCTGCTTAAGTTTCAGGGTCCTAGTATTCACTCACTGTCACGGCTTACTTGGAGACTTGAATAGAACAGAGACATAGTTAATGTTATTAGTAACACCTGCACTTTTCCAACTATGACAGGTTGAAATGTCTGTGAGGAAAACTGCCTGTCAGTAGTTAGTGGTAATGTGCCAACAGCTCAAGTCAGCACCAATATATCACCAAACCGTTGGATTTAGAAAAAGGAGACATGAAATTGGATTTTTTTGCAAATATCAAATATTTTCCGTTAATTTTGACGAATTGCAGACGCACATATTTTGTTCCACCTGGCTAGATTGTACTGAGTATGATCAAGAAAGACAATATATGAAGGAAGAACTTAGGACGATTAAAACTGTAATGAACAGTGGGGTTGTGCAATAGAGTTTTCTTTGAGTCTATTAGACAGACAGGATTAATGGGTAAGATTTCATCTGTGATCCACATACCAAAACAGAAGGTGGCGATAATGTGCCTAATATGCTGGCTGCCAACCGTCATTATAAAGGCCATTATAAAGCCAAGCTGGGATGTAGAGATTCTGCTGCTACGCCTCGTTTATGTTCAACTGTCAACGCCATTTAGCAGCTGTAGTAATTATGATGAGAGCAAATGAATATACAAGGTGACCTAATTATGGAGCAGAAGAAGGAGTGGTATTTGCATAGGCCTGTAAAGAGACTGGCGCTTAGGAGAAACAGCAATAGTTCAAAAGACAACAATTGCAGACAACAAAAGTATCATCAAGCAATCAATGAGTTGATTTTTAGTTTTGAGTTATTATAGAATGACCAAGCCTGTTTAAAGGGGAGGTTGGGGTGGTGGATGGGACAACAAAACATTGGACATGTGAGTTTCTTGTTCATTTCCTGTTTCCAACCACGAGTGAGCTTTATTTTTTAAAACTATGACCATTATCGCCCACCTGCACTGACCATTACTTTTACAGCTTTAAAATACAAATGTCACCATGACATTTGCTGATACTACTGTATCAGCTATTACTAATTACATTAATACCATGATTAACTTGACTAAAGGCCAAAATGCATCTCCTGCCTGTAGTCTGATTGAAGTGGTACCTGCAGTGCAGAGTGGACTGTGTGTTCTTACAGACTCACAAGACCAGCTAAGTGATGAAACATCTCAGCTAAAAGTAAGTCAGAATCTCTCAGTTAAACTTTTATGCACATTATTTAACATTTAAAGTTTATCTAATTGGATTCAGGATCTTGGGGCGAGTAGCTCATAAAAAATAAGATTTGTAAAAGTAAGTAGAATGCACGTGTTATTCTAATGTGTCAGATACATACTGTATCTATTCAACAGTTCATATCTTCTGCTGCTCATCTCATTTTCTTTTTATGTTCTCAGACATAAAATGATGATTGCAATTCTAAACTGAATGTAAGTTTTAGTAGTTTAATAAATCTAGTTTCTTGCAAACTTTGAAAGTTGAACATAATTAGATTCTTAAAGCAATTAAAGATTCAGTATTGGATTTAGATTTGATAAAATGAGCCCCGACCCTACATGAGATGAAGATTTAAAAGTCCATTCATTCAGTGTTGCGCAGTTTTCTCTCATTCATCAACTGCATGACTCCTTCACTCCGTAACAGCAATTTCCGCGATCAATCAAAGCCGTTATTAAACCTGTTACAGCTTTTAGCATGTGGCCGAGGCAGCAGGCAGACAGAAAGGTGGAGAATTTAGAACAAAAAGCACAACAGCAGCTGCGATCCAGCCCTCAGAAACCAAAGTGAGTGGGCTGAGCTTTCCGTGTGTTTACATCCTGCAGTCAGTTCCTAGAAGAAGAGGGTGAAAAATAAAGAGTTGGGCCAGCTTTTATATCATCACAAAGTAATTTGTTTTGAAATGTCTGAGAGACAAGGAGAGACACAAATTCAGTTTTGGCAAATATGTTTTATGAGATGGTGTTTTCCATGAATAACTCGCACTCTCTTTGACTTCTCTGCTGTCAATAAAACTCAAGCATCATTTAAAAACAATACCAATTTCTCATAGTACTTGCAATTATATTACATAACTGATGATTACATAAAAGGTATTACAAGTTAGATTGATTCAAAATCTACTTAAATCATATTACTTCTGTATGTCACGTCCTCTTTGCCTCACACACACAGATGCCACTCATACAAACACACATAAAATCACACATATTAAAATCATCCCACATGACAACCACTTGGTGGAAGTTGCATCAGTTTGTTACAACGGCTGTAATGTTTCCATCCTCCCTGGTGTCAAAGTCACTGTCCGTAAAATGTCTATTTTCATCTCTAATGTTACACACATTTTAACACCTCTCAGCCCTTAAGACGTGTATTCGTTAACGTAGACTTAATCACATTCAGTTTCCTTTTTTATAATGAATCAACCAATACACTGTTTTTGTTAGAACTTCTGTCAGTTACAACCCTGGAAATCCCATATGCAAAGCAAAGCAAGATTTTCCGACGATTATAAAAAATAAGATTTTTCTGACATTTCAACACTCAGTTGAAAGTGATGTGATGCATAGCCTCAGTCAACTTATGTTTTGTAATAAATCTAGAGTTAGGTATCAATATTTCAGTTATAAAAAAAGTTCAAAGGAAGAAATAAAACTGTGGCTTGTTAAAACAGTTTAACCTTTATTGTAGCAAATTCATAAAACTGAAAACCATGTACACACAGGAGTGTACGTGACAGTACAAATCTTCAGATGCCACCCTGCAGGGCCAATATTGAGTGCATGAGTATCAAACCAATATTAACCACAAAACAGTTAAGATACACAACGCAGCTACATCCCCTTAGAGCACTGCAAGCAGGAAAATCCACTGCTAACGCTCCTTAAATCTACACTGAAAACATTCCTGTATTTTTAGGGTACACACCACCCGAAACAATGCCACTGCACAACAATGTTCCTGCACCAAATTCTCCCTCTTTCAACACTTTCCAGTCAATCACAAAGTTCTCATCAGTCACAGGTGTGGCCATTGTCCCACCTCCCCTACAGCAGTCACTCAGTTACAGTTTGAGTTAAAGCTAGTTTGAATTGGCTGAAATAATGTGAAAAATCGGAGTGGCTCAAGTCCAAATTAGCTCAAGTCCAAGTTTGCTCAAATCTGACCTTGTGAACTGCCTTTTAAGACCATTGTGGGTTCAACTTTATAGCTCAATTAAAGAGGTCATATGTGGGGTTATTCAGACATGTCCAGACATGCCATCAGCAGGAAAGAAGACAGCAGAAATATGTGCAAAAAAGTTGAAAAAATGACTTTAGATGAAACTCTTGGTGAATGTTGTGGATATAGACACAACCAAGTTACCAAGTTAGGTACCAACACTGTTGCGGCGGTTTAGGTTTTCGTTCAAATCGTGAAGGTTTCAATTTCCACTAGCAAGTGCTGTAGTAGATGCCAATTTGTCAAAGAATATGAAATGTAAACCCAAAGACAGTTTTAGTGTTTTTCCAGAAAGACAGATGGAAGAAATGTTCAGTGACAGACTGCATTAAGACGACCTAGTGGAAGACTAGACTAGACTTGATGTCAGGACTTCAGCTTTCTGTAAGGCTTACACATATCTAGCAGTGAATGTCCCTCCACCATTTTTCCATTATTCCTTCCATTCCTGATGGTATTCACATGAGTTTTTCCTCTAGCGCATGACTGTTGAGGTTAACAGCTGTTTTAACAATGTGTCTAACATTAGCCTTGAGACCCACACACAACTGAGAGTTGACCTTTTGCTGTGCTGAGTCAGTGCAACTCTATTTATGTCTTTAAAGGCTCCTAAACCATCTGTAACCTTATTGCTGTCAGCTGCATCTTCATTTACCGTACCTCCTATTAAACCCCCACACAGACATCACACACACGAACACACACACACACACACATACATACACGCAAGTCTTTATTACAAAATTTGCTTACAGTGTCATTGTGGACTCTGGAACTTATTTAAATTATATAAAATGGCCTAAAATAAACCCTTTGGCTTAATTACAAACAAATAGATGTCACAATTCCTGGCCACATCTTTTTTAAATTTTTACTTTAACCTTTAAAGCTGTATTAAGCAATTCTTGACCACTAGAGGGCAGAAAGTCTTAAAAATGAACACAGAAACACTGAACACACTGGCAAGAGAGAGCCCTTCCTAATGCACATAAATATAGTACATTTTGTGTTGCATTTGGAAATACAATAACTCTATTACTCCAATCAACATTCTAAAAGACAACAGTTGTGAAAACAGTGTCAGACAAGGTCCTTAATATTAAACATCCAATGACACTGTAACAGTGATGCAAAGGCTGCATTTTGTCATGCATTTGCAGCAATCATTAGTACTACAAACTATTTGATATAAAATGATCTAATTTTAATATAAACTGACATATAATCAATGCACACTGTTTTTTCCAAGTATGTTTCAGATAGAGAAACAACTATATTATTATTATTGCATTATGCCAATAAACTACACTGCATTCTTACGAAACCATGAAGTTCTTACATTAAATGGTATAAGATTAGATCAGATTATGTAAGTGAAAGCCACATAGAAGAAACTTTAATAGATTGTGTTGGTCTTAATAGTGACTCACACACCAGACGTCACTGAGTAAGGAGTTGACTCAGCATGAGTCAATATCACACCATCAACACAATCTGAACTTTCAGATTACTGTTAGGTTACTGGGTCAAAACAACCCCTTGTTTTGAGTGCTAAAGTGAAACCTGCACATGAAAAAGTCAACCGTTTTTTCATGTGTAGCTGTTATATTGTGTTACGAAGGTTTAGATAGTTCATGATGCTCCTTTTAATGTTAAGCAGACATTTACCGTCAACTCTACGATTATGACATTTGATTAACCCTTTAAAGCCTTTAAGTTGCCATGAAGTTAAAAGCCCTTTTCACACATGGCATTACATTTGTGTATTTTCTTCATTAGCTTGTTCATTGAAGTTATATGTTTTGTGGAGTACTTTTTTTTATATCAGCATAATTCCAACAAATAGAAATATTCTACAGTAGAAGTCTTGTTTTCATTTTATTCATCTTACCTATTTGGTATCTTTGAACACTATCGGATCCCCACTAGAATTAAACATACAATTCTGTGAAAATGTGTTAATAATAAACGTATAGAGTTTTATAACCACTCTCAACCTGCATATATGTGTGTGACTTAGTGTCCTTTTCTATGCGTGTGTGTGGAATTCTTTTAAACTGCGTCACTGTCTCACTGGTCCATGTTAACTGCTTGTGGTAATAATACAAAAGCACAGTGTGTGTATGTGTGTGCTTGTGTGGTCAGTGACACATGACAGCAGACTCATCCTCCTTTGATGAGTCTATGGCCAAAAAATGCAAGAAACAGCAACGGTCAGATTTATTTTAGTGCAGCTTTAGATGTTTGCCTGTGTTGTGTGTGCATCTTAAAACATGTTGTGTGAGCGCGTGCATGCAGGTGCGTGCGTTCTTTGTATCACATGTGTATATGAGTGTGTGGTCACTTGTGTCTATTTTTTGCAATGAGACATGAGACTGCCCGTGTGACTATCACTTTATGAGGTTTTGTTTCTTATTTTAACCCTGAAATGACTTTTTGTTAATAGTAAATATATAAAAATACAAAACAGGGAGTGGTCTTTGCACACCTGTACACAGACAGGTTCATAGAGAAAAAGCAAAAGATTGTAACAAACTAACTCCTGCACACTGTAAACACTTCAGTAGATAGCTACAGTATGTTTCAGTCAAGCGACCTCCATCAGACATTTCATTTAAATAGTTACACACCATTTCCAAAACTACTTAATGAATCTGTCATAAGTGTTGAAGGTGTACAGGAGGCATTTCTTTGCTTTAAAAAAATATTTGAAAATAAATGTGAGGTTGTGTAAAATCAACAGGGTATAACGTTACCTATAAGGACTATTGGCCAAAGCCCTTCAACTAAACTTGGACCAAAAAACATTAACTGTTAATATTGGACTATCAGCATGGATGTACAAAGAGAACTAGTTGCAGCATTTGAGGTGCTCCTCCATTCCTGTGAAAGTTGCTCAGTGGCGCATGAAGCCACATGGTGGCCTAAAGGTTAGCGAAGCCCGCTTGTGACCAGAGGGTCGGTTCAATCCCCAGGATGAATGTGGGTGGGGAAAAGTGAACCAGCACTTGGCAGCACCTGTCCCTCCCTCATTTCCACCAGTGGCCGGGCAGACTGTGGTTGTACTGGGAAGCTCCCAGGTGTGAATGTGTGTAACTGTGTGAATGTGATTAGGGCGTTCCTGGAAAAGAGAGCATTGCTTTCAGGTAAAAATAAAAAAAGCCACTTCCCACTGTAAAGAATTTACCTGGGTGAATGCATACCATTTGCACACCAGAGACTTCCAGTAGCCAGGCTGTCTAACTTCTCCTAGCTACCTTGAATCAGGTGAAAATAATTCAATTGTTTGACTCATCTATACTTTCCAAATGATATCGGACTGAATTAATCAAATTCTAATAGTGAAGCCAGTTGTTTCATGGAGGTTGTGATGCTCAAAAAAAAAATCCACCATTTTACAGCAACTCCTTTTCCCATGATTGTGAGTGGGAAAAATACTTTTCGGAACTCTATTGGACCCAGAAGTTGTAATTCCACAGTTTGGCCACTATGTCATCTTGGCTTCAAAGCCTAGCGCTCTTTCTGGATTGGTGCTTGGTGGGGAGCATCACCCGCATTGCAGGTCTTCAGGTAATGAGGGGTCAGTATACTTCGTATGACGCACTTGTCCCCCCACACTTTCCCAACATTGAGTGAGGGGGTTTGTGTACAGTCATTTCTGAACTTTCCGAAACAAACATTACACCCACCTCATTCACTTTTGAGGTGAAAAGCTGTGCGTAACACTATGACTGTCTTCCTGAAGACGAAAAAAACGAACACTATTATTCCCATATTTAAATGACATCATGTTTCCACCGTCTCTGTGGCCATTTGGAAAAATTGTAAACTTTGAGCATGTCGTACGACCATACACCTACCCTTACAAGAAATGTTTGTAATCACTGCACAAATGCAAATCTGCTGTATTGATTCCTACAGACAGACTCACCTGCATAAGATACAACTGTGATGCTTTTGAAATCCAGAGAGATATGATCAGGCATACTGTATGATTCAAACCCTTAACGGTTTTTGATTCCAACCCCTTATCTAACCCCTTTGCAGAAATCCTCACACACCAGGCCAGAAGGATGATGCATAATACATCATCCTTCTGCCTTACACCTTTTGAACTGACTGTCTGAAAAAGTGCAAAAATGTTGTTCAGTATCACAGTTGAGCTCCAGGCTGTTCTGTAGAAAATTAGGCAGGATTTGTAAGCCCCCTGAGATCTATATGTACTTAGTACTAGTAATAGTATGCATTCTGAGAGATATCGATACAAGTTGACCCCTATGCAATATTAAGCTTCCAATGTGCAGCTGACTTTCACATATAATGTAGAATCCAGACAACAAACAATACAACGGTTGCAGAAGTGTCACTCTTACAGCTACAGCAATCATCCTCTCACTCCAGTCAAACCAGTATGACCTAGTTTCATCCTCCTTTCCTCCTTCACCTGCCTCCGCTTCCTTTGGACGGCTTGATATATCTATTGATCTTCTATGTGTGAACACAGTTTACTGGACTCTTGACAGTTTCAGTCACAAATTATTTGTGACAGAATGAACTGGGCTGGTTTCAGGCTTGGAAACTTTCATAACGACTCTTCACCTCCCTTTCTTTCATGGCTCTATTTTTACAGCACTTCGTGCAGACATAGTAGTGTTATATTCAGCCACATCCATGAATCATGGTTTCAATATATGAATAAAAATATGTTATGTGGTCAATATGGGATTCCATACCATAGTATGGTTAGGTTGAGGGTTGCCGTATTTGTGCTTTTCACTAAAGGCAGAGGAAATACAACCGCCATAATCATGGTATCTCATGCAGACGCAAAAGCACATCTTATGTCTAGTGTAGCTCAGTGTGGCCTCAAAAATGTCTTTTGTGACCACAAAGGGCCTCTGTACACTTGTATTTGTATGCATCAGCCTAAAATAATGCAGGAAGTGAAGCAGCCGATGCCTCTAGACCTGCAAGTGACCTCACATGAATTTCATGTTTTCGGGCATTCTTGAGAGTGTCCCAGCAAACATCCTGTGCTGCCAAACAGCCTTCAGGTTAGTGAATATATGAACTGATCCCGCTGAAACATAGACGCACAAACCAGCAGAAACACAGGAAGTCAGACTGACTTGTATTTCTGAGAAAAAATGTTGCAAGTTGATGAATGATTTGCTCAGAAGGAAATACTGTAGATCATGGCTGATTTTAGGCATAGGTGAGCTAGAATGTTGGCTAGGGCTCCAACAGCTGTAAGGAAGCCAAAGAGGATGTTTTGTAATACATTTCAGGCGCCTGATCTGCTGTTCAACGTCTATCACACCGACATCCAACGGTAATGTTAAACAGAAAAAATGTATGAATGTATATAAAAATATTGTATGTAAAGCAATATAGTCTACAATATTTTCCAGATATCCAGTATAATCCACAATACATTATGACATGTAACCTGCAGCAGGGGTCAATAACAAAATGCTTTCTTTTAAGTGACATAATGAAAAATAAGTGAAAATAACACAAGAGAAACAAAAATTCGAACAGTTATTGATTTGTTCCAAACTGGCGATGTGTATTTCCTGACTGCCATCCTCTTCTTGTCACATATGGCTGCCACCATCCATAGAGAAATAATCAGTAATGATTGCAGCACTGATGGAGAATGGTAGACTACTGGATTCCATCATTTTATTTATTCATGTATTTATTTATGTCAGCCTCAATGTAAAGACTCCATACCCACATATTATACATACCCAAAATATTGATCCAATTGAATTTTGCTCTGGCCGAAAAGCCCATTTCCAGATGTTTCCACATGTTCTCCTTTTCTTTTTTAATTATTGGGTGCTTACAGCAGCCATTTGCACATATATGTATATGGGTATATAGAATCATGGCAGAATGACTTCCACAACTCATAACAGGCATAATCATGAACTTTCATTTCAGGTTTAAGAGTTAATTTACTTTCACCCAGTAACATTACTCATATCATGTCTACAGTACAGTAAACTAGCCTTCTCATACTTAACAATACAAATTTGCTTTATTTACAACATTTATGCTTTGCCTTGATGAAACTTACAAAAGCTAGTGATGATTTCTTCCAACATATGCATACATTTTTAATCTTGACTTGACAAATGTATGATTAGAAGATAGATCATTTAGAATTTAAAACTCTGATAACAATAAATGAGCAAATATAATTATATACTTTACATTTTTGGAAAAATGTGATCAAGACATGTACAGAGCAGGACACTTTACTGTAGCTTGACAGTCATTTCTTGTGGGAAAATGATGTAATTGAGACACCGTTATAATGACTAAATCAAGAAATAAAGCTTTTTTTCATTAGTTATTAACCAGCTGATATGTTGACACCTATGTATCTGCAATAAGCTACAAAATCAGACATTATATTGGACTCTAATTACGAGTGTCTGTCTTTTCTCTTATTTCCTGCTGGTTTCAGACTAAATGAAAATCTCCCTCACCCTTACAGTACTGACCTCACTCCTGTCTACTGTAGAGCAATCTGTTCTGGGAAATGACTGTAAAACCACTGATACAATTAGGACTGACTCAGCTGTAACCCTGTTCACCGCAGACTGGTCTGGGTACTGTCCCATGGTTTAGGAGGTTTACATGGTTTCAGACTCGTTGCAAATGCATAAGTTAAATTCAGAAAAAGACAGAGGACTACACAGACATGCCTTGTCACTGACCACATACCACTACAACAGTGCTGAACCTTGCCTCTGATAATCAGGCAGCACATTTCTGCCAATATGACAGAAAGACTGATGATGCGATATTTTCCTATTTCTATTTCTATTCTCTAAAGATCAGCATTTTTGTCACATATTTAGTTATTTTTTCTTGATCTACAAGAATGATCCACTGGAGACAACAGATAGTACTGTTTATACCATGGTCAGGGTGATTACTTGATTTTGATTGGTTCCAGGATGTTCATTAATTCCTGATAATGGACACCTACTAAATAGTTGAAGTGAAATTGTCTGTTCATGGTTCTAAATTGCATACCACCATTTACAATTTATTGCAAAACATCAACAAGCTAACATCTAATTACAACAATGAGTAATGAGTAGTATTTCTCTTAACCTGTTTGGAGAATTTGACAATTTTGATGACTGACATGTTGCTGAAGAAGGGGAAACGAAAAAGAAAATGGAGAAACAACAAGAGTTAATATTGTGAGAATTCAATTAAATAAGATACATGAAAAACAAAATGAGCAGTTAAAATACTGAGAACTTCTTTACACAAAAACGAATGGAATCCAACTTTGTAAACCACACCGTCAATGCTCTGAATGAGATCGTCCACCAGGGGGGAGTAAAGAGTTGCCAGCATAAAGGCCCAAACACACCAAAAGCGACTTGTTTGATACGCATCAATTGTTGCTCCTAAGGCACACTGTGGTCATTACATTTAAATGCCAGCACCACAAATAACACAAATTTGTCCTGTTGTTTTAACTGCTGCATTAGTTGGAGGTAATGAATGAATGAAAAGGAGAAATGCAGAGAGGGAGAATGAAACTAAGAGAGTCTGTTTCTGTTCTCTTTCCACAATAAATCATCTGTTGAGTGTTTGATGGTTATTTATTTGTGCTGTAGAATGTAACCACCGTGAAATAATCAGAATATAATGTTTTATTTCTCTCATTCACTGCTCACTCGACCACCGCCACACTGTCGCTCTCTCCCTCTCTCGCTGGCTGGTGTCCGCTTTCGTTTTCAGCAACAGAAAAAACTAATTTGGCGCTCCAAAATCAAAACAAGGTCAGAGTAGTGGCATCAAGGCAGTTTGAAATGCCACATAAAGCTTTTGGTGTACTTTCGGCCATTTAAAACAATAGGTGTACTTAAAAAGACGTGCGTCAGACGCTTTCAGTGCATTTGGGCCTTAAGGAGTCTGAGGGACGGTATCCACATTCATTAAACTGGGCCTTAAGGACTTAATGACTGTGACAGTCATGACTGACACCATATTCAAGCCCAGGAATGCAATGTTTAAAGCTATACTTAAACTTTACAGAAAAGCGTTAAGATATACTAGCTTCCACCATCCGTGTGCCTCTGAGTCAGACCTTGAACTCATTATAAAGTCCACTGCACTGTCTCCCTTCAAGCCCCCTGGCCTGGTCATAAAAGCCTGAATAGACATCCAACTATGTTTGGATCGGCATGGCAGGAAGAGCAACTGGGAACTATCCATGGCATATTTCAGCCTCCAGAGAGACGAGAAAAGGGTCGAATATGTCAGCCTGGCGCACAATCAACAAACTAAGAATCATGAGGACCCAAATGACCTAGATCAGGTTTTAGGTTTGCCAGGCCTGAGGATATGGTGTGTCTGGTTGCAAGTTTCAAGACATACTGTATATTTCCTAATGTCCATCAGATGCCAAATCTTTGTGCACCATGGCCAACGTGGGGTGTAGCCAGGAGCCAATGGGTGTCCACTACCTTGGGAACATGATAAAAAAGATCAGTGAAGAGGTGTATGAGAAAACATTGTTGCTAACATGTCTGATTATGTAAGTCTATGCATGTTTTGTAGTACATGTAAGATTCGTTGTCCACATACATGTAAGTATACATGTGCGAATGCAAGCATATACTTTGTTTAAACATGGTCCTCTTTTACATGTGTGAACGTGTGATTACATGTTTACGCAAGTGTGTTTCAGCTCTAATTTGAAACATGTTTGGAGGAGGTTCTCCTACATCTGAACTAACACTAACGTGGCCCTCTGAGACTTTGGCCCTCACTGGACCAACCTCCAGTAATTACAGACTACCAGGCAGATCAGGTTGGCACTCCCAGTCAGCAAACCCGGCAAGGAGGCTCTGCTGTAGGGGGGGGGGGGGGGAGGAAGTGGCCTTACATGGGCAATCCTCTAAATCCGTGGCCTGGAGCCCATCTTAGTGGTTCATTGGAGCCACTGACCTACAGCAACCTCACTCTGTGTGACTCTGTGAACACACATGCTGAGGTTATTGTATGGGTTCTGGTTTCTAAGTATGCATTTCAGCGAATAGAGAAAGACGGGACAACAAATAGGAATAGAGGATGACAGCAGCACTGCCTCGAGCTCTGTCTTTACAAAAAGTTACTGTAAATTGCAGGATAGCATAATCCATATATATCATAACCCTAACATTTGCAAATCAACTTATAAATGGTTGGTCTGTCACTCTAGCACTTTGATCAAGAGTGAAGACATAAGCCCTACACTTTCCCAGGCTAAAACATCCTAGTCACATCAGTCCATGAGTGAGTTGAGGCATCATGGCTAGCTCAGTCGAGTCTGCAATAACAGCAAAGAGGACCAAATGCTGTATAAGTTATTAGAGGCTAGCGATTATAACTAGAAAGTTAAGAAATTTACTTTAGAAGAAAGTTTTAGTGAGTTTTAAGGATACTACTCATGCTGCTGTGCTTATACGTTTTTCATGGCAGCTGAAACGTTTCTGTGCTTACTAAGTAATTGTTGTTACACAAAGGTCTCAATTTCTTATAGCAACCACTTAAGTGGATGCTGAGTTGTCTGAGAATTTGGCAAGTAAACCACAGAAACACACTTCAAAACGACAAAAGAAATGCTTGAATGGATTTACTGTGTTACTATGCTGCCAAACTTGATCTCTCAAAATGCGTGAAATGACCACAACGTCGACCCAAATATAGAAAAACCTAAAAAAAAAAATATTTGACCTTTCAGATGTTGTTGTAGGAGGCCTTTGATGCAGAAATTAAAGAGTTTTAAAAAAAAAAATGTTTATGTACGTTTTTAGAGAAATGTTGTAATATTGACACATTGGGCTTAGTTGGGAGCAGAATTTCTGTATTTGTACTCACGTTGTCTGAACAATTCAGAACAACTAAGGGTTCATTTGCAGGGTTGATTGCTTACTTAGCCCCATAACAGTATATAACATTAATAATAATCACACATTAGTCATATTTTTATGAAGTCATTTATTAAAAACAATAAAAATATTAAAAATATTAAACAAGATAAAACTCTTAAAAAACGCTTTTCCCCCCTCTTTTTTTCTTTTCATGACATTGGTCATGAAGACTTTCATTGGTGGTGAAAGTCCCAAAAACAGTCCCTGTCGTCTGTAAAGCAAAGGCGAACATCACACTTTCTGCATTGTGTGTTGGTGTATCCTTTATTGCAGTGTCTGCAGCGTCCTCTCCCTGTCTTCCTTGGGAAATGGGCAACTAGATCGTTGCGTACATCCAATGGGAGGTGTGCACATCTCTTGGATGGCCTCTTCTGAGCATTCAGAGGGCTTCCTGATGTCACTGTCTGTGTTGCTGGGCTCCCTTTGCCTGAAGATGGCCGTCCTCTCTTTGGAGTTTGAAGTGTTGCATTTACCAGGATGAGAGAGGATGCTAGCTGTGCCTGAAACTGTCTCCTGTTCATTGTCTCTTTGCTAGACATCTTGAGCGCTTTACAGTCCCGCTTGTAGAGCAGCCAGGCATTGACCACAGCAAGGATGATGGTGTGCCAGAAGATGTACATGTACCAGCGACGGGATTTGATGGGGAACTTATATTTGGCTGTAAATGAGTCCAACAAATCCACACCTCCCATGTACTTGTTGTAGGCACCAACAATGTAAGGCCTCTCAACTTCAACGTAGGTTCTGTTGGCTTTGTCCCAGCGTTGAATCTTCTGCACAGGTTCAGGTCCAGCAAAGGATGACACAAGTGTGACGGCCCTGCTGTCATACCATTTGACAGCACAGATGTTGTGATTCCCCTCCACTCTGACGTCATAGCTTCCTCTCCCCTTTTTCTTCAAGCTCTTCTCGTCTTCAAGGTTACAGTTGGGTAGGCGCACCTGCCTGGCTGTTCCCACGTAATGAATTCCCCGATCAAGGAGCTTCACTAATAATGGAACACAGGTGAAGTAGTTGTCTGCATACAGTTTGTAGTTCTGACCTTCTGGAAGTGTGGAAGCAAGTTTCATCACAACCTCACCTGACAATCCAAGTTCAGATTTGGCTCGTATTCCGTTGACACTGCCTTGGTAGACATCAAAGTCACACATCATGCCAGAGATTCCAGTTCTCACCCACACTTTGAATCCCCATGGGTTTGGCTTGCCTCGCATATATTGCTTGATGCTGCTGAATTTCCCCTTGAAAGGAATCATCATCTCATCCACAGAGTTGTGCTCTTCTGGTACCACCTGCAGGCATTTCTCTCTGAATGAATCAAGCCACAGTCTGAGTTTCCATAGTTTGTCTTTCTTTTCCGTCTCAGATACTGTCATGTTATTTACAAAATGTAATGACGTCAACAGGGATTGGAATCTGTTGCGTGGCATCACATCAGCAACAGGGGAGTACCGCGTCTCTGTCTCCCAATACATACGGGTTCCAGCCATTTGTACCAGGCCCATCTTCAGGTACATGCCAAGCATTTTTTCGATTTCCTTTGCAGTGGTGTTTACAGACGTTCCACGCTCCTGAAAGCTGTACTCATTTGTGTTTTGTGCCAGAGCCTCAACCATGTCTTCGGACACAAACTTCTGGAAGTATTCCAATGGTGTGTGGAGGGAAATGTCATCTGCTGTGATATCCAGACCAGAAAAATCAGTGTTGGGACTGATGAAATCTTTTTTCAGCCAGCGATACCTGTCACGGGGCATGGTGTGTTGGTTTGTTTTTTGCTCGATGTCCACGTAATTATCAGCTGGACAGTCCATGGGTGGTTGGTTTTCTTTGTCTACTTCTTTACAGACATCTTCATCAGAGTCTTCATTGCTTTCATCGGTGTCACTGCTTTCCATCTCCACCTCACTCTCTCCATTTTGGACCATTTCAATGACATCCTGCACACTGTATCGTGGCTCTCTCCTTGCTGGTTGCATTCTGAAAATAAAATATGAATTAATTAACATGTATATATATATGTTTTATATATTGTAGTACATAACCTGAAGGAATAGAATAGGGTGGTGGACCAAGTGCTCAGGGTAGAAATGTTTTCGAGGCAGACAATACTGTCTGCCTGGTAAGTCGCTTTGGACAAAAGCTTCTGCTAAATTCCCTAAATGTAAATGTGAATGTAAATGGATTAATGGCTCTAATTATCATACTAAAAGGAAAACATGCATACCCCCACTTACATCCACACCCCACATTCAGGAACATTCCTTTCCCCAGAACTGAATTGTCTGTTGATATCCTCTTTGTGGACAAAGTCATGGAATTTTTAGGTCAGGCTGATCAAATTAACTACATTTTTTAGAGATAAAACTTTTAAATCAGTCCAATTTAACCAGAACACAACACAAGGGTAGAATGTATACTATCCATGTATAAAGAAAATACTCTCTTTCAGGCAGTGGTGTAGTGGAGGGAATACAACCTGTTTGAGCCCACTGCAACAAGCCAGCTATTTTGACTACCACATTCACCCAGGGTTGTATAATTGCAACACTTATATAACAAGCTCTAAATGAAATTTGATGCATCTATTCCACAATAACTACATATGTACATGCTCTAGACATTGTAATAACAACCAAAAAAAATATAAAAGACATATTACTTACTTGAATCTGATAAATCCAGTCCAATGAAACAAATAGTTGTTGTTCGAAGGAAACCTTGAGAGGTTGTGTGAGTTCATGGCCAGAAGGCGTGACTTGTAAAGAAATGTAAGATCCAATAGCATTGTGAGACTGAACAATAGGACCCAATGACTATGTAAATGTGGTAAAAAAATAAGATAAAATATAACAGATTGTTTTTTAGGATGGTTAAAGGTAACGTTGTAATTTTACATCAGTGGGTGTTACAGGGTTAATAACGCATTACGTGGTGGTGGCACATTAAATTACATTGATTAAGAGATTGTGGTCACTTATGTATTTCTGTGAGCTCAGGCTGCCTGTGCCTTCCAAACCATTACAAATCACTGTTAGAAAATAATTATGTTTTACGGTGTGAAAATGCTGTGGTTAAGTTCTGGTTAGGTTTAGGCACAAAATACACCTTATTAGGGTTAAGGAAGGATCATGATTAAAGTTAAAATGGTCACTTGAAACATGATGTGGGTTAAAGTTACAACTTCCTTAAAGTTAGGCAATCTTCGCTGTCATGGCAACAGTAAACCCCAAAACAATTTAAGTTATGGGTTGTTTTTTTAGGAAACAGGAAGCGAATAGTTCTCTCCTGAAGCTCAGTTCACTTTTCGGCATCTACTGTATCTCTTTAGCCATCTGCCACTATCCACTATCAAGTATTTAAAAGATGTGTTGCCTTATTCAGACGTTATCTGTACTGCATCATTTCTCTGGGTCGTATTTGTGTGCCAACATGATAAAGGATCCTATTTGACTTTCCATTGGCATTGTTTCCATGGTATTGGCACGTCATTTTATGCAACCACCATGTAATACGTAGTGAAAAGGTCATGGTCATTTCACGTATTTTCATGAGATCATGTTGGTGCTGCCAATGTGCAAACTGTACATTTTTCAAAGAATGTCAAGAGGATGTGATATGTATCACAACCTCTTCCTTTCACTATTCTGAGAACTAAAATGTGATCCCTGCTTAGTCTTTGTAGCCCTGACAAGAAGTGCCCATCATTATGTTAAACACACTGGTAACTATAGTCCTTGTGGCCAAGGAACATTGTCATCAAGTGAAATGGTTGGGGTCATTGACAGGTTTTTTAAAGTCTTTGTTAGGGAATTTTCCACCATTTACCTCAATCATTGGCATGTACTGGGTTAAACTAGGCTTTATGGTCATCGTAAGGCCACACCAAATCTTGACTGTGAGACAGTGTCTCCCCTCTGAGATAGTGGTAGGCAGTGAGTCTGCACCTTTCGGTTAAACAGGAGGCATGCTATAGCAGCCGATGTCAGATATGTGTTTTCCTGTTTCTCTGAACGGAGTAGAGGTAACTGTAGTCATAGGTTTGATATTGTGTTGGATGGAGGACAATTCTAAGCACTGTTTTATCTGTAGACCAGTAGACTAAATTCTGTATGCTGTAAATGTGTGGGATCTGCCCATATTTGGGCATGGTTCAACCTGTGGCATTATCTGTGTGGTTTAAAGTCTATCCCTGTAGGACAGAAACTTCAGAATTGAAGGGAGCATCAGAACATAATGTGTACTGATTATTCATTCACTTCTCCTTGATCAAGTAAATAAACCTTTTTAACGCAAGACATCCTGGACTTCTGTCTACTCTCTCCACTGACATATGGGCTGCATAATTAAAAATCTCTTGATCAACAGTCTTGATCAACAATAGAGGTCGAATAATATATCAGGCTTTTGATATAATACTTTTTAGATTAGTTCATTGGCTCTGCACGTTAGATTTGTTGACAACAAGAAAAATATAGAAAATCACCAGCGTTATTATTTCAAAAATGTCTCTATCTTTGGTAGAATCCATTTCACAACTCCAAATTATGGAATAAAAGGTTAATTCCTTTAAAATATGTTGTAATAGAAAAAGTAGTAGTCAGCATAAGCTACTAGCTGCAGTTAGCATTATACAAACTAACTTGATGATGCTTTCAAGTTAAATGTGTGATGAATTCAGTGTTTGTATTGTTTTAACTGAAAGATTTTTCACAGATTTTTGTAGTTCAAGTGGACAGAATTACTGGATTTTGTCCTGGGAGGGGGAGGTTGATTTAGTTTTAAGTTACTCTTTAACATTAATGCTATCATAGCAAGCTAATGTGCTAATGTTTAAAAGCATGTTAACATTTCTTTCTTAACCTGGTCTCATTGAGATAATTAAACAGAATAAGCAGGCTCAGCATAAACTAAAGCATAAACAATATAGAACTAGCTAACAGTACGGTAACACGCTACACATTGCGTGCTAAACATGCCTACTAACTGTATGTAAGTGAAATATTAAAATGCTAAACAGCGAACTAATATTTTTCATATATCTACACTTGTAACACTCGTTTGTTTTGTGGTATGTGGTAAACAATTAGCATCTCCTTGTTTGGGCAGGAGGACTACATGTTTAATGCTTCATTAGGCCTACATAACACACTAAGCAAGTGATTATGGGCATGAGCTAACATAGCCTACATTTGAACATCGAGCTGGTTTGAGCTCTTGGAGGGAACACAGTCCATCATACTGAGCTAAAGTTAGATTTGTTGCTCAAAATCTCTGACCTGGCAGCAGGACATGTCACTGAACTGGGCATGTGTGAATATAAACAAACCAACTGGAAACAACAATGTCAGCTTTTCCACTCTGATTTGGAGCAGAAGAGAATCAACAGTATGGCGGGTGAGAAGAAAGAGGGAAGGAGGAGTAAAGAGAAAGAAAGAACGAGTGAAAGAAAGAAAGAAAAACACAGAGAAAGAACAGACAGTCGCCGCTCTATTTTCATCATGTTTTCGGCCTGTTGCTGCATAGATGATGAGATGTTGGAGTCCATGTTTAAAAATCCTCACCTTTGTTTATAACAATTGGCAGTTCAGATCCTCTGTGTCGTCAGCAGAGGTTTTGCTCAAACTCAGGAAGGTACTTCCAAAAATACTCACGAGTATATAAACATTTTCTTATAGATGCCACTCTCTCACCTCCAACTAGCTCAGACTGCAGCAGAGTTTGACACTGGAAGACTGTTTTCACATTTATCTGCTGAAAAAGGCAATCTCAGTTGAAGATGTGTAGATACGAGTATGATTTTGTGACATTGCAACTATCATGGTCCAACTTTTACTGACAATGAACATCGTATCAGATTCTTTTAAAGTCCCCCTCCGCTCAAAAATGCACTCATTGTTACTTTACTTTGATGTTTGAGCTTCATTGTTCAGAATGATGTATGTGCAGACTTGGACCCAAGGCTGTTTTCACATTCAACTGCTGGAGAGGGAAAGTTTTTCAGCATTCACCTAAAATCTACGTTTAAGTCATGTGCTTATGATCAGGAGCCAATCCTGGGCCAGTATTTAATTTGCACAAGTGTGATTTAGAAACGTGTAGTCTCCAGTGCACATACATTGTAAATGGACTTTTCTGTAATGTAGGAGACATCTTGTATACAGCAGTTAAAGCAGTGCTGGCTCAGCAGGAGCAGTGCCAGGTGAGATGATTGGGACAGCTGGAGTGAATTGGCTAATCATGCTCACCTGTTTTACTACAGTAGTGACTGGACTCTCTGCTGAGGGAACCCATTGTGGCAGCAACTTGTGCTATAAATACATATCTATATATGTAATATATATTTAGAATGTTTATAGGCCTTAAACATGTCTGGATTGGGTCTTTAGTCATTATTATTTTATTTTTTATGATTACATACACCAGGATGTGGGGCTCACGTGTAGATAGCTACACTGTGAGTGTACACTTAGAAGGTTTCATCCAGGACAACAATCTAAAATCCATTTTATGTCATTTACATCAAACTTCATGCTGTTAAGTGTCGCTGTGCTGTGGCAGCAGTGTGTGTGCACTTCTATTTAATAACTGATTTCTCTCTAAGACTGCTTTGTTAAAGTCCAGTGTGAAACCTTCCAATTGAGCAACCAGATGTCCTTTAATTCTGCTTGCGAAGTTTGACATGAGAGTATTACAGTAAGAGAGAGAGAGGGAGAGAGAGAGAGGCAGCTAAATATACACTCTAAAATGTCAGGTCTGGGTCTGGAACTGTTAACAGTCAGAGGGTCTGGGTGGATGCCACGTACATCTGCCAGCTATAACTACTGTGCGTGTGTGGTATCCTGGCTTTGGCATAATAACATGAGACTTGAAAGTTGAAATTAAGTTTAAGTCTTTATCAAATCACATTTGTCAGGAAATCAGAACCATAGGACACCCAAAAAACAAACACAGATCACACGGAACAGATCATGTGATTTGAGTATTGTTATCATAATGTGATAGGTGATTATTTGGGAAAATTGGCTTCCTGCTTCATGTTTTTTGGGGGCTTATGTTCCCTATTGAATTCTGTGCTATTTGGTTTTACATTTTTTTCAGTGTTTGGATTTTCTTGCAGATTAGAACTTGCAAACATGTTAATAAGATCTACATTTAACTAGTCATTCTTTCTCTACTTTCCATCACATTAATCCGTTGATTGACAATTATGCAATTTACATTATTATACAGGACAGAGAGAGAGTGATTAGTCCTCTTGAATACTAGACATAGACATATTATTCGGTCACGCTGTAATTGTGTTTACAAGATAAACTCGGCATGTTAAAGTTTCATTAGAGGAAACACTGTCTTTTCTCAGTGGGTTTTATTGTCTTTTTCCATTTTATTTGATGCTGCGCTGGCTCCACGAAGCTACTATTTTAACCACTGATGGCTTTCTAGCTGTTTTAAAAAAAAAAGTCTAGTTACTGAAAAAGTTATTGCAAAGCTTATAGAAATCTGTTTCAAAGAGGGCTAGAAGATCCGATGAGATGGAAGGAGAAACAGGAGGGGAAAAAACGAGGGATGGAGACATGAAAAGGATCCACATCAGCAGTTAAAACTCCTTTAGTGTACTGTAGGTGCTCCTCTGCTTGGCTTCAGTGTATTTGCATGCTTTAAAAACTACTCCAAGCTTGTTTAAGATAAGAGGGGTGCAATTTGATACTATACTTATGGAGTTCTACTAACAGCATTTGCAAAGTGCTGTTTATCTTTTTTGGCTTATGTCGTAATTATCACACATTACACGTCGTTAGCCCTTTCTGACTCGTCTAAGTAAATCAAGTCTCGCATTATATTACTGAGCTGCCTGTGAGGAGGCATGTTGAAGGAGTGCATTCATAGATTGAGTGCATCACCTGTAGTTAAGTAATTAAATAAGTCATTTATTTTTGTAGCACCATTTATAGACATTAGTCACAAAGTGCTTCACAAGGGCATGATTTAAAACACAATACACCATAAAGACATAAAATGCTGACCTGGTGCATATGCTTGTCTAAACAGGTGTGTCTTTAGCTGCTTTTTAAATGAGTCCATAGAGTCAGCAGACTGTAATGGTGCAAGCAAAGCTTGATGGGACTATTTTTTTTTTTTTCATTGTTTTTGACATGTCCCCTCTTGGCCAGTAGATGGCAGCATCCTCCTCTTTAGTTATAGTACCTTACAGCATGCAGTTCTCGGTTGGATAAATAAAGGTGTCAGATGTCAGAAGCTGTTGTGTTAAAAAATATGACTGTTTCTATCTGAAGTCAAAAGCTCAACTTATATTTGTCATTTTAAACATGTGTCTCACTGAAAGTGCAGAATTTAAAGTATGAAGGGACTTTTTGACTTATGGGAATTTTTTTTTTTTTCTAAGGTGATTTTTCCACTGCCAGTCTAATCTTCTTCCCCTCTCTGCTTGTTTGTGCTCGTCAGTGCTGAAGGTAATGGGGAAGCACCTTAAACAAGAACACTGTACAAGAATGTAGAAATGTGGGATCAAATCCCAGCTAAGACCAATTAAATCTAACACAAAACAACAACAGGTAGCTCATCACAATTCAAACTACAAAACCACAGATCATTTTTACTCTTCAATCAGCTTTATTCACATTTTGATGCTTAACAAACATTTAGTCCCTGATGATTGATATAAATGTTGTGCATGAAAATGTGTGCAAACTCATATTTCTCTCTCTCTCTCTCTCTCTCTCTCTCTCTCTCTCTCTCTATACATTAATCTGGTGAGATAGTGACAATGAAATTAAGATATGATGGACTCACCTGTAAGAAAGATTGATGACTTATAAACTATTATTAGCTATTTATAATTTAAAGGCAGAATTAAGTCTGCGCACTGTAGATCCCAATGCCAGTATAGTTTACTGGGACCATACATGCATTGGGAGCTACAGTGTGCAGACTTTCTTCTGCCTTTACTGATTTAGTTCTTTGGTCCTGCAGCTTTTTATTCTGGATGTGAGCGTCTACCACACAACTTCTTCCATTTTAAGACATACTAGGTGTTTTAAAGGACCTGCAGACATCATGTCTGAAGCATTAACTACTCATTGGGAAGAGTTTACACAGTTTATCAGCTGTGTAGCATCTCCTAAAGAATAAATTAACAATCTTTGAACTCCTTTTCAAATCTATGGGGTTAACATCTCACTTTTGTTATGCCTAAAACACATAGTTGAAGTTTGAGAAGGACGTCAATTTTGGATAAATATTGAAAAATTAACGTATTATGTCTGGTGTTTTAAGCCTGCATCGACTTTTTCAATATTTAACCATTATTTTTCCAGGCCTTAACAAAGTGCTTTGAGCTGCTTAAACCTGTTGCAGAAAATATATTTATTTGTCATATCTTTCTCTCATTTTTTTGTCCTTTCTTGGCCTCTAAAATTATTTAAATCAAACAGCCAGAGAAGGGAAACTTACTCTCCATTTGAGTTTCTTGCAACTCATAGTAATGCATCCAGTGATGGGTGGGCGGTCGCATATGTATGTTGCTTTGTGCTGAAGGGCCAAAGCAAAAAAAAAAAAAAAAGGTGTGAACCTCTGACATAAACAAGAACGTAAAAGTGTATCATGCTTTAGCTGGCAGACGTTTGCACTGGTAGACTGTAGAATAACAAATGAAAAACATTAACAGTTGCCACTTATTCCCTCAATTAATCGTTTTGTCTATAAAATAGTCAGAAAATAGTGAAAAATGTCTCTTTTGTGTGACCAACAGTACAAAATCTAAAGCTATTATCACATATGATGCAGAAAAACTTCTAACCCTAACATTTGAGAAGCTGGAACCAACAAGTGTTTTGCATTTTTGCTTTAAAAAAATGGCAATCATCCAAGTATCAATTAATTTTTAATCATCAAACTGACTAATCACTATAATTGAGTCATCTTTGTATCTCTAATGAACATTAAGAAACATACAACAGACACGTTTTCTTGTTATGTTGAGAAAACACATGCTGGGCATTATTTCCACTAATTATATTTGTTCATTTAAATCATTTTAAATAAGGAACTGATGCTTCAAACCTATTTTTATTACTTTTACGTATGTACTAATTACGTACGTTTAGCATCCGTTTTTTTCTTTATGTGCCTACTGTTTAGTCTAAATGTTTCACAGGGTAAAAGAGTAACATAATGAGAGGAGATGCTGCTGTCAAGGCTTTTTTAATGCTTTGAACTCCTCAAATAGATGAGTTAATTTCCATAACATGCAGGTGTCAGCAAAGGCAGATCATCAAAATTCAAAATGATCTCCTTGACTGAAGGAAAAACTGAGAAAATATGGATGGTTGGTAAATATTGGTGAACTGACCCTTTAATTGCATGAACAGTAAACGTTTTAAGAAAGTAAGAAGGCATGCATTGAGTAAACTTTCAGAAAAATGAAAGTTACCGAAGCAGAAAGAGGGCCAGAAAAGAAAACGTCAGAAAATGAAAAAGAGCTGAAAGTAAAGAGCATCAAGCAGACAACAGAAAGGAAGAGATGAGTCAGACGCAGAGAGACAAAGACTATGAGTGAGAGTCGACTCTGTTTGCTGGTGTGGTTCAGCATGTTTCCTGTCAGTGATAATAATAGCGCTCTGTGTTCCTCTCTGTGAGAAACGTGGGAGGAGGAGAGGCGACGTGACACGTGGGACAGCCATTGTTACTGTCACGACAGGGGAAACGGCAACATCCCCTTTAACACATATATACACACATATGTGTTTTATGCTTTTATGATTATTTACCTGTATATACCTGTATATTTGTTTTATACTGTGTTTAATGTACTGTGTACTTCAGGGGGTAGTAGTTTTACTATTTGTTGATGTATGTGTGTGTGTGCGTGTGTGTGTGTCTGAGGGAGAGTGCGAATCTTGAATCACACAGACACACACACACTGGCTCTCTGCTCTGACACGTAAACGGACACATTTATTTTTATGCAGCTTCTTTGGATTTCCCTATTTCTTTCGGAGACTATTTTTATCAATACATAGCAGAGCTCATTTAAAAATGACTAAAAACAAACTGAACTCACATGTTCAGTAAGTACATTTTGAGTCACATCAAAACTGCAAATGTTTTGCGGCTCTACAGCAGACTGTTTTAGGAAAACCATATTTAGACCATCTGACAGTGCGGTCGCTGCAGAAGACGTGGAGCTTTGTTCATTGGCTGACTATTGTGTTGGTAGTTAAACATGTAACATGTAGCAAGTCAAAAGTAGATCATGAGTTACCCCGCAAGATGCAAAGAGTCTCATGAGAAACACTTTAATATAAAAAGACAAAATTTAAAAACACAAAAAACTAAATGTGGTTTCCACCTGACAGCACCGTTATCCAATCGGAATAAAATAAAATTTGGATGGGGGACATGAGTTTCAGTGTCCAGGGGCCCCTGGGAGTACTAGCATAGCCTTGAGTTACACATTAAGTTTAGTGTCAGAGTTTGAAAACATCTGATGTGAGGTTTATGGGGACTTGTGTTTATTAAAGGCCACCAAAAACTGATATATTGAATAAACAATATCCATTCATGTCAAGACATATTGAGTGAACCACACAACATCCTGTTGAGTAAGGTTATGTTCCTTATGTATGTTGCTTTCTCTAGAAGTTCTGGTTTCATCACGGCCCACTGTAGGTCTGATGTTGTGCTCACTGATGGCTGTTTCCCCTGGTTGGAGAAACAACCAATCAATCAGAGATTTGGGATTAAGAATGAGGACATTGTTATCCTACATTAACAAATGGCTATCTGTCTGCATCCAAGAATAATAGCAATGCAACAATGTCCACAAAGCTGGATGCATGACATCAAGGCAGCTGAACAGGTTGTTGTAATTTCACTTATATCAAATATGTTACTTATGGAACATCTTGAAAAAACATTAGATACTTCTAGCAGTTTACATGTCAAATACAAAAGATAGCATAGCAGCAGGAGTACATCACTGACTTATTGGTTAGTGCAAAACAAAATAATCCCAACCTCAGAGTCACAATCAATATGTTAATATTCAATTGATAATGAAATATTGAACTGTCTGGGATTCAGTTTCATGCTGTTATTATCTCAACAATTTACATTTCTTTTATATATATTTTTTTACATGTACAGTACATGCATTCATGGGTCTATATGTCCCATAACAACAAACAGACAGATGGATCAATAAAGGCGTCAGAAGTCAGAATTGACACAGCAGCTGTTTTTGCATCGCTCTTTGAGAACAGGAAGTTGTCAGTTCAGTGGTTATTTTTGTGAGTCTCTCACTGTGTACATGGAAGCACGCACGCACGCACACACAGACACACACACACATGCTACAGAAACAAATACATAGATCTGCCTTTCTCCCCCCACCCACAGAAATAACCTTCAAATAACTTAGTTGGCACTAAATATACCTTAGAAATTTGGTAACCACATGCAAAACTGATCCAGGCGTCATTACTTATATCCATGTCAAAGTGCATCGAACTTTTCGTCAATGAAGGTGAATTAAGAAGTTGCCAAATTTCCATTGATTCTAACTTTGGCTGTTTATGTCTGTGTGAATGTATGTATGTGTGAAACCAGCTTCTGTATTGGAAATTTAGATCATGTTTAAGTCCAGTTGAAAAGATGCACTTAAGGTTTAAGTCAATATTAAAAGGGTTTGTTCTAATGTTTGTCTATGTGCATAAGATTGGGTCACAGGTCTTCAAACAGATCCCTGCACTTAAAATACATACAGGTTTCCTCATCAGAGTGCTGAAGGACTTCTCAGTCCTTGGAAACATGACGTTTAAATAAAAATACAAAAGGTTCAGGAAGGCATATTCTTTCATGGTTTGTTCAAAAGCAATAGTGTAATGGATGGGTCCTCAAAATCAAGATCCTCTGTTGGGTTGGGCATGTTATTGATCAGTGTTTGGAAACTGGGCCTTTACAATGCCAAAAGTATCAGTTTGATTCAGCAAGGTTTTGAATACTATAAAAAAAATGGAAGGAAAATACGATATGTAGTAATAGTGTTTAAGTAAGATACGGTGGATAGAAACTGAAAATATTATCTGCAGGGCATGCTTTTATTTTTTCTTTGAAATACATTCAGCAATAGACTTAGCTTTGTTCAGTCTTGGTTAATTCACTTAAGCCATTCGTTGCCTTACAGATATTCACCTAGTATTCAACATAGACTCACTCCACGAAGCTTATCACAATACCTGCAATTGAGAGAGAGAAGACAAAAGAGACAATTTAGCTCTTCAAAGGACTCAGGTTCACGGACTGTCTGTCCCGATCAGTCATGAAGGACAAGACACTCCAAAATGATATACATTTACATTCAAGTGACAGAGCCCTCTAGTGGCTTTGGTAGTTATGAGTATAGTATAGTATAGTTTGTCATTTTCTTTGGATCACATTCGTTTTTAGGTAAAGTTTACAAAAGAAAACCTGTCCTGACAGGCAGTTCAGACAGGAGGTCATTAATATACAGGAAATGCTTGTATATCGTGAAACTTTCCTTGATGGTACAAAAATTAAAATGATAATAACAGCTAAGTTTTTATTGTTTAATCTTGTAACATTCATGATTTCAATCTGACCTGTACAATCTGGTGAATAAGAGAACCTGTTCCATACTCAAATATTTGATAAGTAATGAAACTTGGCAGAAATCATATACATACATATTCAGTCCCTGAACAGGATGTTTTGTGAAATGTCAGTTTCATAAAATCCCATCATTTGGTAAAAATGAAGCCTGAGAAGTTTCTATACCCATCTATCCTCCTACCTGCAGTACTTCCACACACCACCCACCTCCCCACATACCTACCACATTTGTGCATCCACCTACACTTTTTTAGCATCTACTTTACAAGCCTTTCTTGTGAAGAAAACAACAACATGCAAATCAGTCATAGCTAGGTAACTCCCACACAAAAATGGTAAAAGATTGTTTCCCAAAAACAAGCAACAATATATTTGCATATATTTTATATTGTTTGCCACATGTTAGAAACTGTCATCACAGCCTTTGTTGCTAAGGTTGTTCACTCTCATATTGTATTTCAAATCAGATTGTGGATGGAACATGTACAGATGTATTTGAGAAGTTGACATAGCAAAGAACGAGTAAAAGTAGTGAAACTCTACTACTCTATTTGATTCATGGTTGGTAGCTTCCATAGCCAGCAGAAGTATACCCAGGGTCAGCTTCTGAGAGTTGGCCAGAGTGAACTCATCAGGAGGCGGGCCTTAAAGTGACAGGAGCTAATACAGTCCAATTCAGACATAGGCTGAACTGAGGGGGTTGGGTAAAGGGTCAGTATGTGTTAAATAAGGAGTTTTTTTCTAACTGTAAATCATGCGAAGATGTTCCAGTTGAGCCCCAGTTTAAGTATAGAATATGTATAGAATTGGATATTTCCATAACATGTCCCCTTTAACATCAACAAGATGAAAAAATTGGGCTTTGCTTTATTTGCTTGTCAATGAATAGGTCTCCTGTATGTAGATATTACCTTAAACTGACACCCCACCAAAAAGTAGGTTGCTGAAGTCTGCATATTTGGAATTTCCCTCAGTGAGGATGAAAGTAGACACTAGCGTTCACTCTTTCTTGGTCTCCCATCGATGCTCAGGGCCACAGCAGTGAAAGCTTCGCTCCAAGACATGACTAAATAAAACTGAGAGTCTTGTGGGTTGCTGCTTCTGATGCAGTAAAGTTCATACAGTACATAGGCTGAAATACACAGGCAGATATTACTGCAAATCTGTAGGAAATGTTATGAGTGGTTATATGTGCTATGTCTACTCTGGTTTAATGGGTTGGTTCAGTTGTGTAGCCAGGATGCTATTTTTGAAATGGAAGAGCTAACATAAAAGAGTTCTGGAACCACAACATTTAACAGGAAATGGCCAGTGGTGCTGAATCATCATCATTCTCCCGCACAGACAAGGAGATTAGCCCAAATACAGCAGACAGGTCAACTGCCTGATTAAAAACTAGGTTTATCACTGGGATTTCGATCTGTAGTCTACTCTGTAATTGTGCCATTCTTGTGCTCTTTTTATTGCTCAAACATTTCTGAAACAGTTGTGGTGTGCACTGCTGTATGGGTGGATAAACCAATAAGCTACAGAAGGGCAGGAGTTTTAACCCAGTAAGTATAGTTTCTCTCCTGGAGGAGTTTGTATCATCTCATTTTGCACATCCAGGCAAAACTATTTAAGAGAATAGTTCAGTATTTTGGGAAATAAGCTTATTTGCGTTTTTCAAAGCGTTATTTAAGAGCACTTTCATGTCTGTATGCTAAATATAAAGCTACCACCAGTAGCTGTCTATCTTATCTATTTTAACCCCCCAAAAATATGAAAAACAGTGAAAATAGCTTATTTAGGCTAAATGTATGTTTATCTGGTGTGAATACAACGCTAGCAATAATAGTCTGATGTGTGAATGCTCAAAAGTTAGAACAAGAAGTTTAGCCACTCTTCCCACTAAAGTCCAAGTCACATTTAGTCGTCCTGTCAACATTATTTATGTTGATATGTATGTTAACATGTTTGTTTGATTGTATGTATTGTTTATTTGAAAAGGAAGACAAAAAGCCCTTTAGGAAAAATATCAGGTACATTTATTCTCTAACTTACTGCTGAAGGAAGATGTGTTGGTGATCGGATTAGCAGCTGGCACAATGCTAGTGCTTTGATGTCACACCGTAACGAGAGCTGAAGTAAGCAACCTTACATTGTAGCTGTTGCTTTTATTTTTTTCACCTGAATTCTGCGAAAACATGCCCTTCTCTGTTTCGGATTGGCTACTATTTGTTGCTTTCATTTGGTTAGATTGGTTAGGTTTTGGCATGAGGAGTGAGATGGTTAGGGTAAGAATATCAGGATACGCCAATCAGAGGCAGAGTAGGGCGAGACAGTGTGCTGTTAGCAGTGGTATTTAAGTTATAAAGGGCCACACCGGCATCAACACAGAACAAAGTGACATTTTGTATGTACTGTATGCTTGCATGCTGTCTAATGTGCTGCAGCTGTGCCGCTTATTAAAATGTGTTCATTTTGTAAGTTAGGTTTTTTTTAAAAACAGGCTTTAACAAGAACGCTTATGTGGTTCGTGTTGGGTAGAAGGTTGCTTGAGTGTGACTGAGTTTAAATGCTGACCTTACTCTTTTAATGAAATTATGACTGCTTAATTGCTGTCATTGGCTGTAAGGTAGGAGTTCTCAATATAGACACATAACTAACAGTACTCTGCGAGGTCAGTGGAAAGACTGGTGTGCAATCATGAAACCAAAAGGAAAAAAAAACATGAAATCTTTCTTTTAAAGCACAATAAACATTTACAGAGGATATTTGCTGTAGCAAATAAAAACAATTCAATTAACCCTTATCTGTGGGAAATTGAATCAAGAGCAACTGGACTAGTAGTATAACTTGAAGAAGTTGAAGACTAGTATGGGCTAGTCTAGACTAACTGGTGGCGTAACCCCAGTATTTAACCTCTGTGGAGGTTTTCACGAAAGCCACATGAGTGGTCGATAGTTAGATTCAATTTCCCAAAGATAACTATGACCTGGACAAATGAGAACATTCACAGACAATGAACCCTTATATACTGTACAGGGTCAAATTTGACCTATTTTTACATTTGAGCTGTAAAAACACCATAAAACAATATGTTTTCTAATTTGACCCACAGTTTACAAAAATAGAAATAAAAGGCATGTTGTTTTTTTGGAGGGGTTTTTTGTTCAGCTGTTCTCAAATATGCAAATGCACAAGTTTGACCAAAACTCAGCATTCAAACATGTTGTATTCTGCCTGTTTTTCCATCGGATTAATCCAATTTTTATTAATGACTGATGGGGAATTTGTGAATGGGTGTAGAGGTGAATTATGAGTCAGAATATGAACAGCGTGTAAGGCTTAAACTAGAATAGTTCAAATTCATGCTCCCTAGAAAATGAACTCTTGATTTTAAGGACTTTGCAACCTTTTCTTTAGTGCCATCTTCAGAACAAACTTTTACTCTTTTACCTCTGCTGTAAGACTGTCTGTCTTTGTGCTGACATTTCTTCTAGTCACCACATTCAGGTCTAGTTTTGTTATAAAACAGCAGGCTTCAGGTTAACTAGTGTGTGGGTGCATGTTTATTCGGGACATAATTGCTAACCACATGTTAAGAGAAGGAGTGGCACATCTACACTGGAAAGGGGAAGTTAGTCATGAAGTTCAGCCATGCAGTGAAATTTGATACATGTACACAATGTTGTCACAGTTTTGTAATTTCTGTTAGCCATTCAAGCAACGTATGTACCAAAGTCATGCAAAGTAGGGTTAATATAACTCCATAAAACTGTTTATTCAGCCTCGGAGTGTCGTTTAATGGCTTATGCTGTTAAGCAGAACCATGTTTCCTCTTACTGGTTTGTATGTCTGCTTGACTGTATGAGTGCTGTAGCCAGTTTCTCTTGTGGTTGAAGGGAGGGTGTCATGATACTTCATACAGTAGCTCTGACACACCACGCCAGGAAGTGAACTGGGCTGACGAGAAGCTCGGCAGGACTCAAGGCACCAATGACACAGATACAGACAGAGGAGCAACACAGCTGACGCAGCACTCGATGGGTAAGTTTAATTCAAACATTTTAACTGCAGTTGATCCAATATGTGCATTTTATGGACAGTTTGGCTTTTCAAAGACTATTTTCATGAATAGCTGCATGGTTGCTTTGTTTATTTAATCCCTAAATGATACAAACAGTGCAGTTCTCCACAGATATGTGTCACTTTTTCTGGATTTATCTGCTCATGCTTACTCAGTCATGATGTGTCATGATGCAAGAAAGAATGAGGCTAAAGCTTACAGGTGGTAGGTAAAAAGTTAGCATCTACACCATTTGAACCATATGGAAGTCATGGATATAAAGAAGCAGTATATTCTGTATTGCATGTCATACTTGTTAGCCCCGGGGTAACAGTACATTATAAGAAAACATGAGACAGTTCTTGCTAATATAACGCTGTTCAGAAGTTTACTATAGAGATACATCAAGCTTTACTAGGACAGGCAATAGAACAGTTACATTTAGGCATTATTGTTCAAATTGTCAAACTGTATGTTTCACTTTTACGTGACAAAAGAAGTCCAGGGTTAACTCAGTACAGTCATTTCAAATTAACTTCCCCAAATCCAACGAGCTGCTAATGTCACTCTAAACTTTGACGTAGCAGCACTAGCAACTACTCCCTGTAACTAGCTAGCTAATGATATGCTAATTCTTATCAATCAAACTCTATTTATATAGCACCTTTCAAGAGCAGTTCAAGGTGCTTTGCAGGTACCTTTTAGCCTTGAAAGTATTGCCAGTTGTATGTCTCATGTATCTGTTTTAAGCCATGCCAAACACCACTGCGGTTGTAGCTCCACAGTGGTTTTCGGGTGTGTGGGTCCCTGAAACGTATAGCTTTTTTATTGGCTAATTCTTTATTTTTAAAAAATGCTCCTTAAACCTATTTACTCTGAGCACAGGACCTCTGGTGTATTTGACGCCTTGTAAAGCCAGTTAGAGCACCATTTTACGTGTTTTAGTAAGATATTCAATTTTCTTCATGTGAACTGAAGTATAAAAGAAAGGAATGTCTCTCCGTCTGTCTGGTAAAATGTGCGTAGAGTTGGATGTGATGCATTAAACTCTTTTGTGGTAATATAAAAGGGTTGATTGGGTGATAAACTCTGGTAGTGTTTTTAATCTGTGAAGACCGACCTCCACCGAGAATACGTTCCCACCTAGCACTGCTCTCTCTCTCTCTCTCTCTCTCTCTCTCTCTCTCTCTCTCTCTCTCTCTCTCTCTCTCTCTCTCTCTCTCTCTCTCTCTCTATCTCTCTCTCTCTCTCTTTCTCTCTCTCTCTCTCTCTCTCTCTCTCTCTCTCTCTCTCTCTCTCTGTTTGCTCTGTACTAATATGTTTCTTTATGTACCTGCAGCCTTGTGCCACTTGTGAAACTGAATGTTTAGGCCTGTAGACCTTCCTTGATCTACTGTGCCCTGAATTGAATTTCACTCAAATTCAATAGTTTCCCTAGATAATGTTGGCCCTTTTAATGAGCAGGGCTGATATAAGAGTGACTGCTCTCTAGTTATGTTCATAGTGTGTAAGTGTGATCACACTACAGGACACCAGCCCACCCAATAAACTATACGCTTCGCTCATGGAGACTAAGGACAATCTCCCAGGTTTGGTTGTTCAGAAAAAAATAACCTAACCTGCATTGCAGAACCAATCCAAAGTCTTTAGGGCAATCCTTCATACTGTGGCAGTGACATACAGTTCACTATGGAGAAGATTGTGTGGAGGGCATAATTTCCGGTAAGATATGTCCTCATTCTCACAGCTTCTACAGTGCATTTAACAGACTTCGGTAGATGCAGATCTCCAATCTTCAGGTATTGTGATACAACTGTTCATTGACGTTTACCCTCAACGTGACATTTCATTTCAGTAAATTATTAACCTAAGGTCAAAAGCATTATACCATATTAATCACACCTGTATACATACCTATGCTTCACACCCAAACACTCACCCTCTTTCAACTGACTTGGTGGGACAGAGACATACCAGAAGACCTCATTCCTAATCAGCTGTGTAATTCATGCAAATCATAAAAGACAGCTGGGTCGGATCTACCATGTAGTTTGACATGTCTTTGCCTTATCTGACCCAGTGACCATCTCAAAAGGCTAAAATATTGTGTTGTCTGATCCCAGTATAAAGACAAGAAGGGGATTAAAGTCAGTCAGCGTAATCCACCCTCTGTTACTTTGAACTTTTTTAATAATCAGGGGAGTATCTCGATATATAGTCCATGATCCTATACTGATTATTTGTAACAATACAAAGTAATAAGTACAACTAAAAAGCTGCAGACTGTGTATCATTTAGTGTCTGGTACCATGTCATCCCACTGAATTTGGTATTTGTAATAAATCAGTATGGACTCAAGGCTCTGTAAATAAAACAGCTTGTGGCTTCGATCGGGAAGAGCCAGCTAGGGTTTAGTTGGAAATAGCATTATCTGACTGCTCCGTTCAGCAACTTTTCGGTACCATGGTTTTTTGACAGCTGTAGATCTGGGTCAGATCTATGGTTGTTTATCGATATAGCCGAATCTCTGACTCTCCAGACTGATATTAGTGATCTCATTGAGCAGCATTAGAAAGGATGTAATAAAACTATATGTGAGTTAACAATGTGCCACACAATGCGTGACAAGCAACAGTAGTCATTGTTTGTCTGCAACACTATTGGCATCACTGCCACATATTTTAAATTTGCGTTACACTTAAGAATTCATCATTAGCCACTGAATTTCTTCGATACAGTTAGGAAAGTGTGTGACTTCTGAGCTTGCTCAGTGTGGTTGATTAGTTTTGCTTTGACTCAGTCTGGTTGTGTTGTGTTACTGACAAACAAAGGCTTCATGCTTTCAGACTGAAACAGGAACCACTTTAAATGTACATGTCACATACTGTGCTGTCTCTGCTACGTGTTACAGTACAGCCAACAGGGGTGCCGGATTCACTTCAGTAGTGCGGTGACCAAAAGTGTGTGTGTGTGTGTGTGTGTGTGTGTGTGTGTGTGTGTGTGTGTGTGTGTGTGTGTGTGTGTGTGTGTGTGTGTGTGTGTGTGTGTGTGTGTGTGTGCGTGCGCGCGCACACGCGTGTGTTTTAAGGCTTTCTCATACATTCTCCATCCACATAGCTGCAGACTTGCACACGGGCCCTGGACGTGCACATAGTTCCATTCATACTTTTCAGGGATCTGCGAACACAGAGATGATTCACACATGTGTACTAGTAAACAAGGTTGCAGGGTGTTAACTTTCAAGAGTTGTGATATTAAAAACCGCTGTGCAGTTTTTTCTGATAAGTGCTAAAATACAATAATCTATTACTCCAACCGCACTGCTCGATTGTATTTCATTGTCTCATTGTTTCACATATTTTACACAACACACCTGCACCAAAACAGTATTGGAGTGTGTGTGTGTGTGTGGGGGGGGGCAACGATTGCATGCCAGTCTTCCCAAGTTCTTCCCTCATATATTGTCTTTCTGGATCATACTTTGTACAATCTATAATTGCATGCATAATTGTCTCCTCAGCCAGGTCTCTATCTAAATCTATATATATCTACAAATATCGGTATCAGTATCAGCCAAAATGAGCATGTTGTGTTTATTTGTTTGATCAAAGGCATCATTTAGCTGTCATAGCATGTCCTGTGGTTAACCAGCATGCTTCATACCAATCATTGAAGTGACACACTCATTAGCTGATACAAATAAAGCCTGAATTTTACATTGTCAATAACCTACTGTAACCCTAATCCTCTGCTCATTTTTCCATTTGATGGGTCCCCAAAACATATTCAAACAATGCATTCTTATTCATCTCCATGTCCCTGCATTAGTTTAATACCACCATCTCTGTACTAATTATTTACTTAACTTGATCAGGTTAAACTGCAGTGATTAGAAGACTGAGAGGATTATGGTCAGTATATACAACCAATGGTCGACCTGACCTACGAAAAAATGTTGTAATGCCCAAACAATGGTCAACATTTCTGTAATGCATACAACTTAACTTTTTGGAGGAATAAATGATTTAGCCAGAATCAGTCTCACTGAAATCTACCTAGTGATGAAAAGGTTGATACTGTGGCAGCACTTGGAAGTTTTTTAATTTTCACATAAATTAGTAATAATAATAATAATAATAATACGTTTTATTTATATAAGCCAAGGACACTTTATAAGACACACATAAAACAACAACAGTACATCAGCCATAATAAAATCAGCAAACATTGAAGTGGGAGTTAGTGCAATTTTACAAAAGATAAATAAATAACTAAATATGAATGTGACTATGCGAGACAGAGTATGCCACTCGGTATAAGTGCGTTTTCAGCCGGGATTTAAAGATTTAAAGGCTTTTGACCCCATGGTAGTTAAGTTGGCAGATGGTGCAAAGAGCTGGATGGCAGAAGAGGATCGGAGAGTGCGGGAGGGTGTGTAGATGTGAATAAGTTCTGAGAGATACAATGATGCCAGGTCTTGAAAGTTAGAAGCAGTATCTTAAAATCAATGTGGGATTTGATAGGGAGCCAATGAAGTTGCTGCAGGGCAGGAATGATGTGTTCAGTAGGGGGAGTTCTAGTGATGATGCGAGGGCTGTATTGTGGACCAGTTGGAGTTTATGAAGAGATTTCCAAGGAAGAGCAAAGAGAAGAGAATTACAATCGTCCAGACAGGATGTGATCAGGGTGTTTACAAGAATATCGGTGCAGGTCGGAACGGGTGACGGACGAAGACAATTGTTGCATAGATGGACGTATGCAGACTTACTTACTGTAAAGTATTAAAAATACTATTTACGGTTTTAAATTCTATTTACACTTAAGGCAGCTACTAGTGAGGATTCATTAGACATAGTGTAGACTCAGTGTATCTCAGTAGATATACTGAGTAGTATCTTAGTCTTAAATCTGCTGCTGCAGCTGAGTAGCAGCAGTAAGAGAAAAAAT
The DNA here is from genome assembly GCF_963691925.1 of Scomber scombrus. NCBI lineage: Eukaryota > Metazoa > Chordata > Actinopteri > Scombriformes > Scombridae > Scomber > Scomber scombrus. The sequence goes on from NC_084984.1 coordinate 24,659,753, forward strand.
GCTTTGTTGGTTTAAAATTCTAAATGTGGTGCTTTCAACATCTCACAGTTTTAGCTGCTGTGGAGTGTGGTTTGAGTTATTGCAACCAAATTTAGACTCTGTGCTGCTGTGTTGGTTATTGTAATTTACAACACTAAACAGAGGTCAGCTCACATTCCACAAAGTAACGCTCATCCAAAATGCCTTGCCAGTTCTAGACAAAGTTTTTTGCTTTGTCTTAACAGTGGCAGTCTGTTAGGTGAATACATAGATGAATACAATATGCTGTAATATGTATTGACATAACATGTTATATGTTCTGCCTGTATACAAGACTTCATTGCGTATACTGTATAAAATGTTCAGAATTTATATGGAATGTACCAGGTTATAAGATGTCAAAAAGTTACATGACATAGCTAATATGCCCCCTCGAGCATTATCACTGTTCATAATATGAAAACCACAAGTGTTAATAACATTAGACTCATCCTTAAACTGAAGCAGCAAAATAGAATTCAGCCATCATTGATGATATTATTTACACATGTGCTTTTCCTGCCATAACATGTCACAGTCAACGAGCCAGGGTCAGGGCTTTTCTGAGGCACAGGCAAACTAGCTGGTCACCAAGGGTGCCACCAGCTGGAGGGGCACGGAAGAGCAGGAAGACGTCTTTTGAAATTAATTTTAGACTCCTTTGTACTTTTCAAAGACAGTCTCTGTTGTTCAATGAACGCATTTCATTGTTAAAATACAGCCCCCACTGCTCACTCTGTACTGAACACCACATACTGAGAGGAGACTACAGGCAGACTCACAACTGGTTCATTTGTTCAAACCAGCACTGTGTAAGAAACATGTATGAATAACCAGGTCAGTTATGTTCCATGCAATGTGATGTTATGATCCACACATGGTTAAAGAATAAGGGTGGAGATTTTCTGTATTTTTCTCATTGTTAACACATGTCATGTGCAGAGCCATTGTGTTACATTTTTAATTTCTTAAAGAACCTAAGTACAAGGACTGGCGTTGTACCTGTTACAATGACAATAAAGATATTCTGATTCTGAACAAATTAGCAAAGTTCTGAAGCCCCATTGTCTTCGGGGCAGGAGAACATGTCAGCCAGTGTACCAGTGTGACTAATAAATGTGTTTTAAATAGTTTTTGGACAACGAAGGAGGTCTACAGAAACAGAGGAATACAATATATCAAACTTTGGATAAACACATAATAATTGAGTAGGATCACTTCATGGTTAGTGTCAGTTCTGCAGAGATTTGCTATCAATAAGAAAAATATAGAAAATAGCCAGCCTTAACTTTTAAGATTCATAGCTGGGAAACAGATAATAGCAAGTCTTCAACTCCAGGCATATAAATAGAAGTCAGTAAGTTGGTAGATTTAACAAAAGGTAAAGTAAGGGTGTCTGATCCACAGTATTGAGATCAGGCCTTTTTTATTAATAGGTATGGCCCATGAATCCTTGTTTGCTCCAGGAATGATGCCTCAGCTCCATAAAGTTCAAACAAAGCTAAGGATTGAGCCTGCCCTGCCCTCCTGATGAGATACTGTCAGCTTCTCTCACATGTTGAAGAAGAGTAATTCTATGAACATCATGTAGGTGCAAAGCTATTAGAAAGCAGGATCAATGAGAATCAAGTACTCCAAGCCACATCATATAATTAGGATATTTCAATCATACTCAGATCTTTGTCTGGTGACAATATTGTTGCACATGTCCACATGCCGTTCATTCAGTAATCTTTGCTAGTGAGGTCGTTGGTATTGTCCACTCACATATTTCAGATCAGATTCAGGCTTGAATGGACACATTGGAGAAGTTAATATTTTGAGTAAACTATGGGAAGACACAAAATCCAACTCTCGCTGTTTGTTTACGTAGCCTCCGCAGAAGTTTGCCGAGGGGCAGTTTCCAAAAGTCAAGCAGAACACAGTGGGTTCATCAGGAGGGGGAGTCTTAAAGAAATAAGGGCTAAACTGAACTGTTTCAGACAGACGCTGAACTGAGGGTCTGCATAAAGAGCCAGTATCAGTTATATACAGTAAGAAGTTTATTGTACTGTGAATCATACCATACAGATACAGTATATACCAGTAAAGACCCAGAACTAAAATATAAACCTGGAAATGTGCCTGATATGTCTGCAAACAAGAATTTACAATGGTGAAAAATACCTCCTAATACCACCAGCTCTATGTGTATAAGCTGCAGTGGAGGATGTGTCATTGGTTTATTGTGTCTAAAAAGTTTGTGTAAGGCAACAGGAAGTTGTTGTAGACAATTGAGGTCACCTGCAATACAAATAGACACTAAGACTATAGAGTACTATGAAATTTCACCTGAAACATTATACAGGAATAACTACCTTTCAAGTCATATTCGTTGTGTGCGCGTGTGTGTGTGTGTGTGTGTCTGTAGTTGACCACCGTATTGTTCCAGTCACAGAGGATGGAAATTCCCCCAGTCTCGTTCTCAGGTCCTGTGTCCAAGTGTGCGAGGCATGTGTGCTTGTGTAGGGGTGTGGGCGACCAATCACATACCAGTTCTGAGGAAGCAGGAAGGAACACACTCTAGCCAGTCAACCAATGAGAAGCTGGGGCTGGTGGAGGAGGCCCCTTCAGGAAACGAGTGACAGAGTATCAGGGTTTCAGACCACCAGCAGACTTCCTAATCGACACAACTGATTGTTCTATTCTCCCGTCTGTTCGTGTCTTTACTGCATATTTCTATTTTCAGCCTCCGTTTATCCCACTTTCCATATATCCCCTTTATCTCCCCTTGCATTCTTCTGTGATCTTGTTCTGTAACTTATCCTCTATTTTTCTCGAATCTGTGACTCAGTCCATCCTACCTTCGGTTCATCCAACCGTATATCCTTCCTCCGTTGCTCCTTTTGATTTTCAAGAGCATGGTGGTAAATTGTGCTTTTTTGCCACCACCATGTCCTTTGACATGTCCGCTCCGTCCGTGAGGAAGAAGAAGTCTTTTGCGCGGAGCTCCAAGCCAAGTGTCAGGATGTGCGTTCAGGAACACAGGGATTTCATGTAAGTGCAGACTTTATCTTCTTTCTGCTGAGCCTGGCGCACCTTATGTCGCTGACAACACCGTTTGGTTTTATGTCCTTGTTCATGTTCCTAAAGGTATGGGTATATTCCTAGATGAGTTGATCAGCCTTGGGTACAGTTTTATCTTGGTGACCACTTCGAATAACTGTTTAAAGGAATCAAAGGGTATCGTGGGTTGGTTTCTGTCTTTATCTGGAATATCTTCCGGTTTCAGATATCTGATGTTTAATGGTTCTTTTTATCAACATGGGTATCAGTAAGATGTTTACATAAACGGTATTGGTCATTGTTTGATTCTGCAATGTTTCCTCCCCATTACAAGCGGTCAATGATGCAACAGAGGGATTTGACGTCAACATTGCAAGTTGATCACTGTGTGAAACCCGCTAATTTAAATTTGGACGCCAAATCCCTCATAACTGAAGAAGCCTTTTAAGAGGAATATCTTCAGTCTTCAGAGTATAGTTGATCTTCACTCAACGCTTTGAGCAACTTGTTGATGCTGTTACCCCAAATTGTTCATTTGTTGACCCTGGTTTCAATCGTAGCACATTTTAGTATAAAGTGTTGAGAACAAATAATGTTCAGCCTGTTAGAGAGTCAGAAGTAAACATGTACGAATCTCATGACAATTTGACAGCTTTCGTCAAACAGGATTCTCGCCCCGAAATATAAAGCAGCAATATCCATTTCAAGCTAGCTGATGAGCAACACCTTCATTGCAGCAGAAGCGGCAGTTACATATACTGTACTTTCAACACTGCCACTGTGCATTCAAGCAGTGTGACACACAGAGGAGATTCCAGTTGTAAAGAAGCTACAGCGGGGTCAAGAAGAGTCAAGTTTACTTGAATCAACCTTTCCCCTCAAAGTCCTACTCATTGAGAGAATGGAGAAGACAGTTTGATCTTAGAAGTGGCAAGTGTGCAAGATAAAAAAAAATACTAATGATATTGGACCTACTGTAGCAAACTGTAGAAAGAAGCATGAAGAAAAAAAACAGGGGAACATCAAATGTTTGTAATATGAGGTACTTATACTGAATGACGCCTGACTACAGAGGCTGAATATGATGTAACTGCATTGCAAAGTCATATATTACACTTACACATGAGTGGGTTGTGCAGTGGGTCACATCCAATTTCAAGATGAGTCAAATGCTGGTAGGGATATATTTTATACATCATTTAATTGGTATATATATATATATATATATATATATATATATATATATATATATATATATATATATATATATATATATATAATAAAGTATTGTTCTGCCCAGTTTTATCCAGAGTAACCCATTCTTTAAAACCCTTAACGATGCAAGCTGTTTCATAGATGATCTGGCAACTTGGGTAAAGTCAGACACCCATACAAAACATATTGATCTTATTCTTATTATTCGTATTCATTATAAATGTTGAGAGTCATGCAATTTACACAAGTTTCCTTGGAGCAATTACTAAACAGGAGTACAGCAGGACGGGGTGAAAACACAGGAGAAACCTAGGAAAAATGGTAGTTTTGGCAGGTCTGCAGTAGTTACATATAGGACCACAAATATATCTCTTAAATGCAAGATTAAACTTTGGTTTGGTATGCATGTTTCACTTTGCTGCTGTCCAGTTTTTGGTTAAAACAAAGCTACCATGTGAGCCTGGTGGTTTTTCTTCAAATACATCTTAATTTCCGTTGGAGGCAGGACAGCGTGACGGTGCCCCCATCACGTCAGCTGTCAGTTGTTACCACCGTAATTTCTCAGCAGGTTTTTTGTCACAGATGCGTGAGCGGTGAAAAGGCCACACTTACAGGAATTGTATTCTCAGTTTTGACCCTGTGTTGGGGGGAGGGCGGGCATGTAGTCAGGCCAAAATCTTGATGCTCTCTTCTCTCTTCCTGCCTCTCTTTCTCTCCCCACCTCTACCTATCTCTTTGTGTCTCTGTAACTCACTATCTGTGTCACTTTTTTGTTTTTATCTCTGCGGTTTTATTTCAGAAAGGAAATGCAGCTGCATTGTGATTTTTAATCTTTGAAAAGTTAAGTCGGAGGACATTTACAGTGTGTATTTGTGGTTGTGTGGGCGTTTTATGCATTAGTCTGAGAGGAATCCTTTCTGCAGCCGTTATGGAAGTGTGACGGCTGTGCAGTTCCTGTGGAGTGGCATTGCCGTATTTGGACACAGGAAGTGATGATGTGTGTGAGAAGCCACAGGTAGAGAAAGAGGACCTACTTTTACTATTTCAACTTTCTATGAGCCCACTGCTGCAGGTGTGTATGTGTGTGTTTGTGTGGAGTAAAAGCAAATTTTCTCTTTCTGTTCTGCTTTTGTATTTTTTCAGAAGGAACCAAAGAAAGTAAAGCTGTATTCAGGGTTTCTTTCTGGTTCCCTCGCAAAGTAAAAGATTGAGTCAAATAGCACACATTTAAGTGTCATGCAGGAAGAGAGAGACTCTTTCTGAGCAGTTGCACAAAAATGAGGCGAAGTAAGGACATTAATAAGTGCACAAGATTTGTCTCAGACTTGTTCCTGTGCAAAATGTATGCACAAAACTATAAAGTATTTTTGCGCCGGAATTTCAGTTTCGACTTGTACAACAACTCAATCATCGCATTGATTTCTATTAGAATATAATACATTTACAAATGTGACCAGATGAGTCAAGTAGGTTATGTATCCTACACCAGAAAGAGCAAAAAATATCATGAAAAGTGATTATTTATTAGTATACAGTAGGTATAAAAAGACAATGAGAACAGGCCAGTGTTGGTTAAATATCTTATTGTGGCAAATCAATGATGAAATCTCTGATAACATGCATCAAACAGGAAGAAATCCATCTATAAAAGTTATAGAGGGCGCACCTACAATTATATGAGAATAATGTCAAACCGCTTATGAGTTTTTTAGTATTGTAGGTTTTGTCGAGTGTTACTCATTGCCCACCTTTCAAGCCACAATGTGCAAACAGGATGTGTCAGTACACACCCATAGTGTTATAGGTGGGTTACACTCAATGCCTTTATAATCTGAATTTGTTATATTGCATTGTATAAGTGTTGAATGCTTGCTGTATTGTAAGTTTGTTTGGCGATACATAGCAGTGCATCCCTGTGTGGACACTCGCTCCGAACAGCACTATATAATAAAAGACAACATATCAAAACAAATAGATAACCCTCATAGAAAAGGAACCTCACCTACAGACAATAAGAGAAAAAGCTGCTATTCATGTATAGCCTGACACACTTGTTGAATCAGGAGTGTGTCCACCAGGGTAGTCATGATTGTTTTGCCATATGGTGCTTTTACATTGTTTTTAATTTACTGATGGTGTTGCATTCAGTGTCGTCAGCGTACACACAATCTGGCACAGCCTCTTATCAATCAATCATCTGGACTTTTACACCGCAGTGGAAGAGGACTAAAGATAATTTCTTAACCCACTCGCCCTCTGTCTTATTCATGTGTTCACACCTACGTACTAAAGTCTGTGAGAAAATGTGAAGCTTGAAACAGCGGTGGAACCATTGCGGTCAGTCTTAAAGGGGGGAGGCAGAAAGATTTCAATACAGGCCCCGCTCTGTACGACAGTATCTGTTTCCTGGACTGAACGGACATTTCTCTGCATCTGCTGCAGCTGGTGCTGTGGTTTACATATGACCTTTCCAACCTTCTGAAGTTGTGCTTTTTGCATGTGTGTGTTGGGTGAGGGTGGTGGGGGGGCTTGATGATCGGTTCCTTACACACACACACGTACTTAAACACACACGTTGCTTACTGCACAGACGGAGCACTGGTAAACCACGTACATGTTTGTAACAGACACCTGGCAGCTGTTTAAATCTGTGCCATACCTTCACAGATGCTGCGGTGCCAGGATGGCATGTAAATGTGGGATATATTTTGGCTCAATAACAATGGCAACATTTAAGAAATGCAAGAGAATAATTAATAATAATTTGGAGAACCCCCCCCCCCCCCCCAGCACAATTAGAAATCATGTATTCCAAGACTGTCCAAATTGTCCACTTGCTCACCTTTTCTGGAACCTGCAGTCACATCCCACTGTCTTCATCATTACTGATTCTGAGAAACATCTGTCCAATAAATAGGCCTCACTAAAAACCACATGCCGTGTAAGCAAAACATAGACTTGTGTTCTTCAGAATTGTGTGGCCTGATTTTGGTTTTTTAAGACGTCAAAAATCATGTTTTTCCACCTGCCCTTTACAGTTACACTCTTATCTTTCTAAACTGTTGTACATCTATGCTGTAACAATTGTGTTAGCCCTGGGTTTTGCTTCCAAGGCTACACACAAGCTGCAAGTCCTCTGATTGGTGGAGGATGTTAAAAAACTTCAAAAATTATGCTAGAATTGAGCATCAGGCAAAGCTAAAATGGCATATGATTTTGCTCCTGATGCAAGAATTGCAACAATATTTTATATAGTTTGTTCTAATTCTTAAGAGGTAAAGCTACGAACAAATTCATTAAGTGTAAGTTTGCATAAATCCATAAAATACATGTAGATTTCAGAGTATTTTCAGCATGAAATTACACAGATGTAATCCCAAAAACCACATATACACACATTACAACACATGATATGGTCACTATGCGGGTAAAATGATCTAATTTGAGGGTGTCCACACTCATATTGGTGAAACAGGTCGGGACTCTTGTCAAACCACAAGCATTTACATCAATAACCTTTGTGAGCAGAGTTAGTGGCTTATGGATTTTTTCGCCCTGAGTTTCATTTCTCAGGTTACACACATGCTGGCCACTGATTGGTGGAGCTTGTGAGGGACAGCATGCAGACACTAATCAGGGCTCCTTCTATTATAAGTTTAAATGTTGATTTACCTTCTGTAGGACAAGCCAAATATAATGATTTTAAATGGTTAAGTCTGTCAAATGACATTTCTATATGGTGGAGCATTTGCAAGAAAATAACACAATTCTGCTGATGTCTGACACCAAATATATGATCAGTTTATTGAAGTTTATATTGATTTTTACATTTAACTAATGAAATCTGGAAACTGTGTATAAACAGGCTGCAGTTTCTACACTATGCAACTGATGTGGATGTGAAAATCCTCACATTTAAAACCTGTTTAAAAAAGTCATACTGATTTTTTCACTTCAAATCCTGACCCACATATCAGTCCTGCCTTGATTTTCAGATTGCATTTTATGTACATTTACAAAGAAATATTGCAGCCTCAAGGAAACATCTTGAAAAGCACTCGTTTGCAATGACATTTACTGGGAATAATTTTTCGTTTGCTGTGATTCATCAGGGGATTTCCATCTCATGGCGGCTCTAGTTTCAATTTCAGTTTCCCTTAAAAAGAGTATGGTCAGTCTGCTGACGTCAGTGTGTTCTTGTCAGTCTGACATGGCTCTTGTTTTAGTCACTGGTTCATTTTGTGGAACACTTTAGTTCTAAGATGAGAGCCCTACAAAATTGAAATACTGCATTTCTGACCTCAATAACAATCTGTGTTTTTACAGAAGTGTCCACTCCCACCCCCCGCAACCCCCTTGCATTATTATGTTATTATATTATCATTATATCAGTGGTATAAAATGATCTTCAGATAACAATAATATCGTTTATCGTCATTATTTCTGAGACAATATATCCTCCAACAAAAGTAGTTATTGTGACAGGCCTAGATTTGACAGCCTGGTCTATAACCATTTTGCTAAAATTATTTCAGCCTCAATAAAAGAATGTCAAGTTAGCAGCAGATTGGAGCGCCCTTTTGGTTAGAGCGCATGCCACATAATCGCAGCATTGCTGGTTCGAATCCGGCTAGGGACCTATGCTGCAGGTCATTCCCCTCTGAATAAAGGATTAAAAAGCCCAAAATACATTTTTTTTTTTTTAGCAGCAGATTTATCCCTGAGAACCCAGTTAGTGTCAAAACTAAACACTGGTTTTTAAATCCTCATTGAACCCAGACATTGGCTATGTTTGAAATCCATCCCTATTTACTATATTGCACTACATTTACCCTCCACCGTTTTATTTGAGTGTTTAAATATTTGATTAAACTATTTAGTGTCTATTACACAAGGAGTAGTGAATGAGTGATTTCAGACACAGCCATTGTGTTTGTATGCACGCTTGTGTCTGTGTGTGTGTGTGTGTGTGTGTGTGTGTGTGTGTGTGTGTGTGTGTGTGTGTGTGTGTGTGTGTGTGTGTGTGTGTGTGTGTGTGTGTGTGTGTGTGTGTGTGTGTGTGTGTGTG